>NW_004797527.1:501388-536388 GCF_000002075.1 Aplysia californica
GGATGTTCTTGTGACTGAGCAAGGGTGCTACGTGTTAGGTCACTGCATTTGCCTTCTTAGTTCTTGTTTCTATCACTGTGTCCATACACCCATATTGTGTGAAGCCAAGATGCTTTCCAAATATTTGAATTCCTCTACTTGTTGGAGTTGTGTTCCCCCAATTGGGATGTTGAGTTTCTCTGGGCTTCTGCTGAGCTTCATAACTTCTGTTTTTGAAATGGAGATTTTCATGTTTAGGTGTTTATATTCCTCATTTATAAGTCTTCTAGAGTGATTTTGTAATTCCTCTTCATCTGTATTTATTATACTCTGGTCATCAGCGAATAGGAGCTCGTTTAGTTCACTACTATTGTCCTTTGCTGCATTCTGGATCCTATCCATGTAACTGATGAAGAAAAGTGGAGTGAGAACACACCCTTGTCTCGCCCCAAACCTGGTGGGGAACCAGTCCGATAGTCCTGAACATACGGCGCACATGCTATTTTCATACTGTGCCTTGATGTTCTCCAGCAGTTGTTCTGTTATACCATATTCCCCTAAGGCTTTCCGAAGTTGACATCTATTTACCAAGTCAAACGCCTTTTCCTGGTCCACAAAGACGATGTTGAGGTCTTTGTCACGTGCAATGGCAGTCTCACACAACTGTCTTAATGAAAAAATAGCGTCAATTCAGCCCCTGCCTTTTCTAAAGCAAAACTGGGTTTCACTGAGTTGAGTCTCTGCAATATGTCTCATTCTCATTTCAAGTGTCTTGTCAAACATTTTACCAACATGGCTGATGTGACTGTCGTGGTTTTACCATTTTTATCCTGAAACCAGAACGTGCTGATCCCTCTCTTGTATTTGAACACTTTTAAGAAGTAAAATTTTGCGTTCTATCCAATTTTGATAGAATTTTTTTTAACTTAGTATTTCTCGAATATTTTGATTAATTTTCTTGATATCTTAAAATTTGATGTCTTGAAGTTGGAATATTGTATGGAGGAAGTTTTTTTTAAAATTAGTGCTGAGATGATTGAGCTATTGTCTTTTACTGGGTATTTTTTGACACTCGTTAGTAATAGTAATAGTGATAGTAAATGGTAGTGGTAAGAGTAATAGTAATGGTAACAGTAATGGAAATAATCTAAAAAATAGTTTTGATATTAATATGATAACGTTCATCCTTCTGCTTTGATTCACACCACATGATGGTAGAATGTGTGCATATATGGCTAATCAGGCCAAGCTTTGCTCTCATGTCCTTTGCAATGTTTGCAGGGGATGTGTGAGGCTGGACCAGGCTGGGAGATGAAACTCTCTCTGTTTTTACTAATAAGATGTCTCTGTTTTGTGTACTGATACCTCTCTCTTCTAATTCAGCAATTCCAGATCATCTTAGCGGCCTGGACTCGGTGACACCATTTGACACGAAGACGTGTCCTGAGGCATTTCATAAGGAGGTCGTGGCTGGTGCAGATTTCAAGCAAGAGGATTCCGTTGCTATTGCAGTTGTCAACGGCGTGTTTTGTAAGCATTCCCTCCCTCGACTTGATCTCTCTTCCGATTACGGCTTTGATGTCACTAAGAATGATGAGATTGTCTGTCCTAGGCACGGCTGAGATGGTGTCTTTTATATCCTCACAGAATCTTTCTTTTACGTTGTTGAGGCTGGTCGTGGTCAGGGCGTATCATCTCTTTTCGGGGAGAGGGAGGCAGGCGGTCATCAGTCAATTATTGAGTCCATGGGAGTGGGGCTGCCAGCTTGTTAATTAAGCTTGAAGAGATGGCAAAACCAGCTCCTGTCTCACAGTGCTCTTCGTATCGACGACGAATCAACGTGTAGCCGGAGTCACGAGTCACGAGTCATCCTGCGGACGGAAATCTGCACGACGTATTGAGCTAGTTTGCTTTAGATATGCAGTAGCCTATGCTGACCTGGGAAGAGTGAGAAGGGCAATTTTCAAGGCAGTGCTTAGGTTGCTTCCCAAAGCTACGGGAGAGGAGGGTAGTGGGCAATGCTGTCCTGAAAAGGACTGTCAAAGTCCAGCACAGTAGTTCACTGTAAAGCGACTATACTATAAGCTGGGTTCCTTGTGTGTAAAGTAGGGACTGTGACTGCCAGTGTGTCCTCACCTCATCCATAGCCCCAGAGCCTTAGAAGTTGAAATGACGCTAATGGTGGAATGATGGGGAAAATCATATTGCGCTTTCAGCTAATTAAAGTGAGGAAACGTTATGCAGGATTCTCAACTTCTGTCGTCCATGTCCATGAGAATCAGATGGCATGACGAAGTCAAGACGGTCAAAGATGGGCCGGGATTCCGC
The DNA here is from genome assembly GCF_000002075.1 of Aplysia californica. Classification (NCBI taxonomy): domain Eukaryota; kingdom Metazoa; phylum Mollusca; class Gastropoda; order Aplysiida; family Aplysiidae; genus Aplysia; species Aplysia californica. The sequence goes on from NW_004797527.1 coordinate 503,696, forward strand.
GGATGACCAGCAGCACCTTTCTGTCTCACTGTACCCGAATCGCATCCACGTCAAACCATTTGGGCTGGTCGAGTGGTTTCTTCTACGCTGTCTGCCGGAGTCAGTTTTCACATGTGTAGGTAGACAGACCATAGTTTACTCGCAATAGAATTTGAAACACGACCGGTTACCCTCTGCCTGGTTCAGCCCAACTGATACAGTGGTTACCCGGGTGCAGCTGACGTGCGTCCCTCAGCTTCATGGTGCCACAGATAAGTGTTCAGCGCCGGATGGGAACTAAAGCAATGCACGTTGTCCTTACTCCTTCTCACCTTCCTGCTTCTCCCCCTGCATCTTCTCCTGCTCCCCTCTTCCTAATCCTGCCTGCCACTTTCCTTCTGTGTGTAAATCTCAAGTTACTGAGCTACACACATTAACCTGAACAGTTAGCAAAGAAAAAGACACCCAAAAGGGATTGAAAAGGGGAGAGGGTAAAGAAAATTTTTAATCAAGCAGGGTGTGAAGACTTCAAAATTGCATTTCTTAACAGACATAAATCATAAAGCTTCTTCTTTTCAGTAAGACAAAGAAGTCCAAAAACGGCTCTAACTAGAAATGGGAAAATGTGTATTCTTTCAAAACGTTGGAACCTCTATAGACCACATGGCATATGTCTCTCAGCCGCTTACTGCAATTGACAAGATGATCCATATTTCGGCATCCAATGCCTATACCATATCTGTCCTTCTCAAAAACACATCTGGGAGCCCATTTTTGCTTGATTTCTTGGCCCTGGTATATCGACGAACGCGATGTGCACCAATAAGCTGGAAAAAAGAAATGTAAATAATGTGATGACAAGACCCAGATTTTTTAACTAAGTTGAATCTGTATTAATGTATCGGAAAGAATAAAAACCCTGCTTAACACAACACACTTTTCAAACTCACTTTTATTAGACTAAATCTTCAAGAGAATATATAATAACATACAATAATTGGGCTCGTCCTATTGACAGTCCTTTTTTCTGTCGTCCTGATAATATAAAGTATCAGCTATCCGAAGGAAAAGATATGTATGGATGAACTTGAAGTCCGTGAGAGATTTTCTTTCAAGAAAAAACTATTCAGCTTGATAGAATAAAGTATTAATTTTGTCTCACGCTCAAATGTTTTCAGTCTCGTATCAAGAGGGCCTTCTGGTCCATTACAGTCCTGAACGTCGTCCATCAGTTGTTCATAGCTGATGCACTCATTCACGTTGCAAGTGAAGAGACAACTGTTGTTTTCAGTTGTATCATCTAAAAAAAAAAAAAGATTATTTAAAGAAAAAGAATTTTAATATTAAGTCGCTAGGTATTATATTTTGATACCCTAGATATACAATAACATAAGATGGAAAATGACTGAAATAAAGGGTGGGAGCAAGTGTTGAAGAGGACAAAGACCCAGGTTTTGAAAAGTTAAGTATGGTCAGTGTTTTGCACTCCCGGGAATGATACCAAAAAACAACAACTATAGAGCAAGAAAGCAAATTTGGCGCAGTGCAATGTATTACTATGATTTATCTGAAGTATGCAAATAGCTTCATGGAAGGAAGGAGGGGACAACCCATGAGTTTGTGCTCAGTTGAGCTAATCTGAAACGATGCCTTGTGAAAAGACCAATAAAAGAGATGGCAAATATTTGGACAAGGGTTTTGAATATTGTGCCTTAAACGGAAAGAAGGGTGTAAAACGAGGTAGAAGCCTGCCAATAGTAACTTAATATCATTTTAAAAGTCAATGTTCTTGGTCAGCAAAACATAGGATAATGAAACTTTTTATAACATGTTATCAATTGTGTGAAGCGTTTTCATTTACCATTAGTGACTATTTTAAGCTTTCTATTAACCATAAGTTTAACAAATGATAGACACACATTATGTCAAAGCAGACCACAGTGACAAGGCACTAACCTTCGTCGATATTTATGGACGCCTCGTTCGAGGGGCAGTCTTGCACACCATCTCCACGCAAGGACAAGGGGATGCAACTGTTGTCAAAGCAGCGGTGGTGGGGACAATAATCTGAAACGTGATTGCCAAACGCGACTTATATGGTTGCCTTCTACCCCCCCCCCCCCCACACACCCCATCCCCTTTCACAAAACCAATAACTTTTTCACATACAATGCGTCCACTAGGGCGTTAGACGTCAGTGATACAACATAAATAGACGAGAGGTGAGGAGGGAAAGCGCCACCCCTCACAGTGTAGAGGAGGCTTGAGTGTTTGGGTGGTTCATGATTTCAGCCTTATGAATAAAATCATGTAATGTTCGTACTGTGCATTTAAGACAAAGAGCCTGCTCTGCTCTGTTTGTATTGTCTGTATTATGATACAATGTCATATTTGCTTTGAGGGCGAGGTGTGGGGGGGGGGGCTTCTAGATTTAATAATGTATATTCTGAAAACATAAACTATCTTTTGTTTGATTGTACTCACGGCATGCTTCTTCTTTCTCTTTTTTTTTTCTTTTTCTTTTCCCCCTTTTTTTAGAAGGTGGGCGACTTGAGTCTTCTAGAAATATTATTTTTTGGAGAAATGATATACCGTGTTGTAAAAGTTCTGTCATACCCACCTTAAGTGTAGGCCAACAATAACTCATTTGCTGTTCAATATAGCCGAGAGAAATTTGGTACACGCGATCTTTATTCTTTTTCTGTGAACATAACATGAAAAAAAATTGACAAATGGCTTTCCTTGTGTCAAAATCTGGCGATTTCTTCGATGAAACAGGGATATAATAGATCCGCATAAAGGGCGCCAATCACTTAATCCACGATCATATAAATGTCTAATAATGGTGTTTTGAGAGAGTTTGAAGTACATGGCAGTCTCCCCTTAGTTGGAATGGGTTCTAAAATGAGTGTTGACAATAACCCAATTGTGAAGTCGAGTTGTCACCATTAGTAGGCCACATTTAGGCTTGCCTAGGACATTTCTAATGGTGGTTAAACGGTTGTTCAAGTGTTAGAGGGTCCATCTGCATACATTTGCGTGTCTTGCGACAGTAGAAAGTGTAGTTAAAGAAGTTATCATACACACAATGCCTTTATTTTCTGCATATATCAGTTTTGTTATTTACAAACAAAGGTAAAAAAATGACCCAACCGTTAAATTTGCACATTGTCTACGTGGTTCAAAGAAACTTTTGTGTGTAGGAAGCATTGATTTCAACGTAGATTGAGAGAAATCAATACCAACACTTTGCCTACGTACTACTTCCGGTTTATGATTTTTTACGTCTGCTCTTGCACAAGGAGTATCATAAGTCACACAAGTCATGCTTTTCATTTTCGCTGCAATTCTTGCACTGTACCGAAGATTATCGTATTATAATTGGTGTCACAGAACTTTTGCAACTCAGTATAGTTTGCTCATCAACCCTCAATACAATAACAGAATTGCTGAGCAGACATAATATTATAAAAACTTACCACAAGTTTCCTCATCATCGCCATCTTCGCAATTCTTGTACAAATCACAGACAGTGGCTTTGGGAATGCATTTTCCATTTTTGCATCTATACTCTGTATTCTCATCACACGCAAGATAACCGCTTTCAATGCTGAAATCTGGAATGAGTGCTGGTTTAACAATGTATATAAGCGATGTGGATGTGTATATACCATGTGTGTGTGTGTGTGTGTGTGTGTGTGTGTGTGTGTATGTGTGTGTGTATGTGGGAGTGTGTGTGTGTGTGTGTGCGCACGTGTATGTATGTATGTTTTAGTGTATGTGTGGATGTATGTGTATTTGTGTATGTGCCTGTGTGCTTGTGTGTGTTATAGATAGATAGATAGATAGATAGATAGATAGATAGATAGATAGACTGAGGGAGAGGGGGAAAAAGAGAAAGAAAGGAAGAGAGGGGAAAAAGAGATAGATAGATCGATAGATAGAGATAAAGAGAGAGAGAGAGAGAGAGAGAGAGAGAGAGAGAGAGAGAGAGAGAGAGAATACAGATAGATATACAAGTGATAAAGAAAAGCACTATTGAAATTAAACTGTGTTTTAATTCGACATAATATACAACGTTTCCTGTTATAACGGTCCTCAGTGAATGATTGATGGTAATGGTGAGGAACTTGAATGAACTAGGAAACCGAGAAGAATATCATGAAAAGATTGTTTTTTCCATACTATATTAACAGGCTACATAAGTTGTCTCATTTCGTAAGATTTCTTGTTATTGGAAACACTAAGGCTTCCATAAATTTCGATAAGTAGGATTCAAATTTTATATGGTGTCTTCAGAACCATATTGTAACTTTGTCAACATCAGAAAAGCATAGTCTTCATAGTTTGTTTGTTTGTTCATTTGTTGGTTTGTTCGTTTGGTTGTTTGTTTGTTTGTTTGATGGTTTGTTTGGTATTTTTGTTTTTAGAACTGTGCTGCCCCTCCCCCTAAAATGTGCACCATTCTCTGATGCAGAACACAAAATAGGCTACTAAAACTAAACAAACTATTGCAATTTTCTTGTTCACAACAATTTTCTATTATAATAGTTGATGATCTCATTAAAAACATAGAAATTACTTGAAAAAAAGAAAAATCCTTAGGATTTTTTCAACGTCCCCAGTTATTAGGTAATCGTTATATAGTCTACTGCTCAGTTGTCGACAAAAGATGATTTTATCACTTTAGAACTATGTCTAACCAGTTCCGATTAATATGCTAAACACAGTGATGACACATAGATATTGTACAAAGAGAATCTACAGAGATCGAAATTTCTGTTGCGCCTTTCTTCATTGAGTATAGAAATATATTATGTGATGAGTGCTGTGTATGGAACATAGCAAGGTTATTGTCCATCCCTGTTTTAAGGGAGCTACCTCCCGTCACTTTAAGACATGCACAGTAGCGACTAGTTGGGTGTGTAATAAAGTTCAGTTGTTGTCCGAGATTCGTGTTGTGAGCAGTTATTCTTGTGCTCGTGTCAGTTAGCCTAGTGACGTGTTCTGGATTAAAGTGAACCCGAAGTAGACAAACATAGTGTCAGAAGTGGTGTCAGAAGTGCGTTGTGTTGTGTAAAAGTGTGTCTGAAGTGTAAACACATTCACAGGTAAATGTATCAAGAAGAATTTCTTACAAACAAGACAAGGTACGTGAGTAAATGTCGTTTAAACCCCCTGAACCGTTCGCGTTCCACGAAGCGTCAACATGGCCATTGTGGCGAGAACGATTCTGCCGGTTTCGCCTGGCATCGAAATTGAGTAAAGAGGACGGCGAAATCCAGGTTAGTTCTCTACTGTATGCAATGGGGGCGGAAGCAGAACACATTTTTGTCTAGTTCCAGTTGTCTCAGGAACACGGTATTGACAAAGCTGAATGAATATTTTGTCCTCAAAAGAAATGTAATACACATCCGTGCGAAATTTCACAGAAGAAACCAGAAGGAAGGTGAAAGTGTGGAACACTACAAACGTAGTTTATATGAACTAGCAGAGCATGCGCAGTTTGGGGGAAAAGAGGAGACCATCAGGGATAGACTAGTCTTAGATCTCAGCAATAAAGAGTTATCAGAAAAGTTTCAACTTGAAATAGATTTAACTTTGAAAAAAGCCATAGAAATATCAAGACAACACGAGCAGGTCAAGCAGGAACTTGAAGAACAAAGGTCAACCAAACAAGAGATAGATAGCACAAAATGCATATTCCCAGTTTGGAAGAAAGAAATATCAGCCACACACAGAAAAACCCCACTGCGGGAAATGTGGACTATCCCACGACCAAGGGCGTTGCCCTGCAAAAGGAAAACAGTGTCACAAGTGTGGAAAAATGTCCCATTTTGCCAAAGTGTGCAGAACACCAAAGAGCAAGATCCAAGGGGTGAGAGAAATTAAAACCAGAGAAAGGGAAACAGAAGAAACCTTCTTGATAGGGGCAGTGAAATCTTCGAACAAAAATGCGTGGAGGGTCGAACTAGAAGTGGAGGGACGGCTAGTCAACTTCAAGATTGATACAGGTGCGGACATCAACGTCATCGGCAAGGAGACATGGGTGAAGATAGGAAAGCCAAAGTTGTCAAAATGCGACCACGTCAAAGTCATGAGCCCTGGAGGCTGAATGAATCAACTAGGACGCTTCCAGACGACCTTCAAATCTAAGCCAACGACAATATATGTCATAGACGGTCAAGCGGAAAGCCTGCTTAGTCGGGATTCGTCTACGTCCCCGAACTTTATACAGAGGCTTCATGTCGACAAAACTACGCTCTCCACCGTGAACTGCAAACCAGTTCGAATCAAACTGAAGGAAGGAGCACAGCCTTACAGCGTCACGAGAGTCCCTATACCGCTTCAAGAAAAGGTAAAGAAGGAGCTACAAGCTATGAAGGACGGCGGCATCATTGAAGAAATCACTGAACCGACGGACTGGTGCAGCAGCATGGAACCAGTGATCAAGCCAAATGGAGCAGTGAGGATGTGTGTTAATTTGAAGAAACTAAACAACGCAGTCCAAAGGGAACGGTACATCATACAGACGACAGAAGAAGTCATCCATAAATTTAGTGGTTCAAAGATCTTCTCTAAGCTAGGCGCCAAATCTGGATTTTGGCAAATCCCCTTGGACAAAGACTCTGCGAAGCTTGCAACTTTCATCACACCATTTGGTCGATTTTTCATGAGGAGGCTGCCATTTGGAATATCAAGCGCTCCAGAAATCTTCCAGAGAATAATGACAGAAATCCTTGGCGACATAGATGATGTAATCTACTACTTTGACGACACTATGCTACTTTCAAAGACGGAGGGTGAACATGAAAAACTCCTAGAGAGGGTCAATCAACGATTCAAGGAAGCAGGGTTCAAACTGAATGAGGAGAAGTGTGAATACAAGAAGACGGAAATCAAGTTCCTCGGGCACGTTATCAACAGTGAACGCGTAGAACCAGACCCAGTCAAAATAGAGGCGATTCAGAAGCTGGAGGAGCCAAGCAATGTGGAGGATCAGAGGAGATTCCTGGGAATGGTGAACTACATTGGCAGATACCTACCACACCTGGCCACAGTTTTGAAACCACTCAACGACCTCTTGAAGAATGAAATGACTCGGAGTTGGGATAGTAAACAGACTGAAGCATTCAAGAACGTCAAGGAGTTGCTCAGCACAGCTCTAACGCTGGCTTATTATGACCCAATGGAACCAACCACTGTCTCTGCAGATGCTAGCAGCTATGGCCTTGGAGGCGTTCTCCTTCAGAAACATGACAACGGTCTTCGCCCAGTCGCATACGCCTCAAGGACACTGACTAAAGCTGATGAAAGATACGCACAGATCGAGAAAGAGTGCCTGGCATCAGTGTGGGCCTGCGAAAGATTTGATAAGTACCTTATGGGCTTGGAAACGTTCACACTTGAAACAGATCACAAGCTGCTTGTCCCAATCATCAACAACAAGGATTTGTCAGATACCCCGCTGAGATGCCAGCGTCTGTTCGTGAGGCTGATGAGGTTCAAACCCGAATGCGTACACAGGCCAGGCAAAGACATGATCATTGCAGACAATTTGTCCAGGAGACCACTGACTACAAAGGATAGTACGGACATTGAGGAAGAATTCGCCTTTTACGTCAATCTGGTTAGGACGACATGGCCTGTGACTGACCAATGCATCACCAAGATCCGATCAGAGACGAAGAAAGATGTCACCCTGAAATACATCAGGGATTACTCCAAGACAGGATGGCCCCAGTACAAAGAAGATGAAGTGCTAGCTAGCAGGGAACTGTTTGCAGTTCGAGGTAAGCTCAGCGTACTGGATGGGGTCCTACTGAGGGGGACAGGATCGTCATTACATTTTCCATGAGAGATGAAATCATAGAGCGAATCCACCATGGCCATCTCGGCACCGTAAAGTGTCGGGAGAGAGCCAGGCACGGAGTGTGGTGGCCACGCTTTTCCAAGAACATTCAGAACAGAGTATCTGGGTATAGAACATGTCTCCAGAAACAGCCATTACAAAGCAAAGAACTGCTGATGACCACAGCATGCCCAGAACGACCTTTTTAGCACGTTGGAGTGGACATCTGTGAAGCCAAAGGCCGACATCACGTTGTGATCGTTGACTACCTCTCGAGGTGGATCGACATCTACACCCTCACTCGCTTGGCAACAGCAGCAGTAACCGCAAAATTGAAGAGCGGTTTCGCTCGTCATGGAATCCCAGAGACCGTAGTGTCCAACAAAGGTCCCCAATTCAGCTCAGATGAATTCCAGAACTTTGCCAAAAAAGGGAACTTTTCTCACATAACCTCGAGCCCTCACTATCCTCAGTCAAATGGAGAAGCCGAAAGAACAGTGAGAACAGCAAAAGACGTTATCAGCCAGGAGCAGTCGAGTTGGCGCTACCCGTCTACAGAGCCACTCCTCTACCTGCTTTAAAAATGAGCCCAGCTGAGATGGCACTGGGAAGAAGGCTGAGAACAACTCTACCTGCTCCGTCCAGGACACTCATGCCACACACTGTCCGACCCGAGATAGTGCGCCGGCGTGACGAAGACTACAATCGGCGTACCAGGCAGCACTACGACAACACAGCCCACTGCTAACCCGAATGTAGCCCTGGAGACCCAGTCCTCATCAAGGAAGACGGGCAGAAGGGCTGTAAGCGTCCTGGTGAGGTGGTTCGACAGCACGCCTCGCGGTCGTACATCATCTAGACAGCTGACGGAGAGCTGAGGCGTAACAGACGACACTTACGCCCCAACACGGCAACCGAAGCAGCCAGCACCGCCACTGATGCCTCTGCTGGAGCCGCCAACTACACGGGAGACAGGGCCGCCATCGCCGCTACCTGCTGTCAAAGCAGATACGCCTGCCATCAAGCCAGACCTGTCTCAGCAACGACCACCAGACCCTGGTGAAACAGTCTACACGCGTTCTGGCCGACCAGTGGTGAAGCCAGCATGGTTCCAGTGAAGAGGATTCTGGGCCTTCAATGCGTTTTGCTTTGTGTTGTGTAACACCTCCGGCGTGAAGTCGGATGGTAGTCACCTCTTTGGTGACATAGGGTTAACTTTTAGTAGATCTAAATCTGGTTTAATATGTTTTGTTATTTGAGCACTAGTCACGCGAACATTCTTCATCGTCATTGTGCTGTGTGTAACACCTCTGGCGTGAAGTCAGATGGTTGTCACCTCTTTGGTGGCGTTGGGCTGTGTGTGTTCTAGTAATTTAATAATTATGATGTTTAGGTAATATGTTATTAATTAATCATGATACTAAAAGGGGAAGGTGTTGTGTATGGGACATAACAAGGTTTTTGTCCATCCCTGTTTTAAGGGAGCTGCCTCCCATCACTTTAAGACATGTGCAGTAGCGACTAGTGGACAAACAGTGGGAACCGGAGGAAAGGGATGTTTTTGTTTGTGTGTGTGTGTGTATGTGTGTGTCTGTGTGTGTGTGTGCGTGCGTGATGGTATTAATGTGTGTGTGTGTGTGTGTGTGTGTGTGTGTGTGTGTGTGTGTGAGTGTGTGTGAGTGTTTGTTGTATTGTGTGTGTAAGCATGAGTTCTTTTTATTGAATAGGATGAAGGGCTACGAAGTTTTAAAGAGTACAACTATCTCTGAGGTCGAAGGAAATGATAAAACTGAGAGGGCTATTTTCTGTTTGTAATTCTACTACTCAAGCTGTTCGTATTTCTGAAAAGTCAGTAGCCGGCTATCCCATGTTTTCATATTCAAATATCATATAAACAAAAATTTGAAAAGATGCATAAACTATTGTTTTAAAATTAAACTATATACACACTAAACTTAGCGCTTACTTGCGCATTTACTTGCTAAAGGTGTTGTTGAAATCAAAACTTTTTTCTATTTGAAGCATTTTGATGACAAAACTCATTTCTACCATCATTTCAAATTTCAGTAAGAGGTATAGTTTCCACAATGTAAGCATATGATAATTAGCTACACAAAATATTACTTCCGCAAAAAGATGGTGATTCATCCATAGTTCCTGGACAAGACAGGTGGTGGTCGCAAATGGAGCTGTAGCTAATAATATAATCATCTCTCTCTACTCCACAATGGATATATGGAATTCGATCTGCGCTTTTCTCCTGCAAAAAAAAATAAAAATTTGTGAGTTTTTATAAAACGACATATTATGCCGACGTATAAAAAGGCACATAGTAATTCCAAGAAATTTCTCTTAATATGTCAAACAATTGTTTTTATTGAAACGTTGATGGAAGAATAAGTAACGTTGACGGTTGGAAGAGTGTATAGAAAACATTTTATAATACCAGTATGTGTCACTACACGACGGGATGAGGTGCTCATCAATTATTGGGCATATGAAGGTATACGTGTCATGGTAAAGGTTGATTATTTCAGTGCTTTGATAAATAGATATCCATCTATCTTTAATATAAGTTGAAATATTAAAATTTGCGATTTGAACATTGTGTCAGGGACAAAATTAAAAAGCAAATGACCGCCACAGTTTGGTACTTCCAGTTTGAGTGTCCTTGCAAACTCCACTTTTTTTTTTCTCTCTTTCATCAACATTCTTCCAGTGAAGTCCTTAATAAAACTTATTTTTCAAAGGAGGTAAAAAGGTGTTGAGACAAAAAAAATGCCCGGCTGGTGGGAAAATATCGGTTTCTTCGATTTCATTATTTTGACGAGCACTTTTTTTCACCATGCTGCCATACATAGATACTCTATGTGGTATTGAGTTTCCTTGAATGACATTTATTATATGTCTGTTGGATGGGGTATGTGTTTTGTTTCAATTGGTTGTGATAGCTAGATTCTGACAAATTCGACATTGTCACTTTTATTCACTTGCTTTGAATTTAATTCAAAGTTAAAATAACGCTGTGACCAATTGTATCGAGTGTAAAAAGGTTTTCAAAATACCGAAAATAAAGCTCTGATACAGTTATAGATGAAAATGGCATCATTATTTTCACACTCATTGGGTTTGATAATACTCACTGTGAGATGAAATGGCTTGACTATATTCTCCGTATTAAGCTTCCAGTCTTTGTAACTGTTCAGGTTGATTGCCATTTTCCCACCACTTCTTAGATGAATCTGAGCCATAGCTAGTTTTTGGCTGGCATCTCTCATATACTTTTCATCAGTTGTATATCCATATCTCGTTTTGTCCAGTATTTTATAGATGCCACTGAAAGCTGTCAAAGAACAGAATAGATACGATTTCAATTTGCTGATATTAATAATAAATGAATTTATAACCCGCCAGAATCCACAAAAAGTGCACGGTGGCGCTTACAATACACACACACATACACACACAAACACACACACACACACACACACAGCACACACACACACATACACACACATTATTTATTTAACATAATGTATACATAAACATTTGCACCCGCATATACACGCACAAAACACAAACACAAGCACATACACATACCCACATACCCACCTACCTATCTACCTACCCACCTACCCACCTATCCATCTACCCACCTACCCACCTACCTACCAAACTACCTACCTACCAACATACCCACCTACCCACCTACCTACCAACCTACTTACCTATACACCCGCCTACCTTCCTACCCACCTACCTACCTACCTACTTACCTACCTACCTACCTACCTACCTACCTACCTACCTACCTACCTACCTACCTACCTACATGATTACACGCACACACTCACACACGCACAAACACAACACAACACACACACACACGCGCGCGCGCGCGTGCATGCACACACCCCACCCAGAGCCACATACATTCTAACACACAAAACTACTGGCAGAAGATAGTGCTGAAAAAGTATCTGTTGACTTTTCGAAAATATAGACAATTGAAATTTAAATTCCCTTCAGATCTAATCATTTAGCTAGTGGAAAAAGTTCCATTTATCAAAGAGATTAAACATAGACGTGATAGATCGAAGAAAAATAAATTAGGTTACGTAAGGCAATTTCAAAAAGAGGAATTATACATTTGTCGAAAAAGTCCGATAAATGTTACTTATGTTTAATAAAGAAAGATGGATTTTACGTAGATCTATATCAAACAAGAAAAGAGAAATTTTTGGTTTGTCAAATAGGGAAAGGGGTTTTTACATTACATGTTAAATAAGAGAAGAGGAACTGTGAGTCTGTCAAGTAAGGAAAAAGGGATTTAACTTTTTTTAGCACAGGAATTTTACGTATGTCAAACAAGAAATTAAATGAAGAATTTTACATGGGTCGAAAAAGGAAAAGGGATCTGTTTCAAGCTGAGGACCTAGCACATCTACTGTTCCGTTAGTCTGCAGAAAAACTGTCTTATTTGGCGAAATCATCATCATCAACAAACACACACACACACACATACACACACACACACACACACACACACACACACACACACACACATACATACACACACACACATACATTCACACGAAAAACACTAAATCAAGCGTGAACATCCATGCGCGCGCATCATACACACACAAACGCGCGTGCACACACAAAACACACACACACACACACACACAAACACACACACACAAACACACACACACACACACACACACACACACACACACACACACACTGCCTTTCTGTGCGGAATACACTTAAGACAGTGTTTTTTCATTGTTTTTCTCATAAATTGTCGACTTCTTTTCCGCGAGATTTTTTCCGCTTCAAAATCTATTTCCAGTAAATATAATACGGTAATACAGTACTACAATATTTGTTTTGCGATCTGCGAGAATTGGGGATATGTCGGCAAAGTTAGATTTTAGCTAGAAGCCAAAACTTGAAATTATGTCTTCCTGATCTATATAGTTTGAGTTAATTATTGCAAAGGATTCTCAAACGTTTTGTTCCTATTTTCCAAAAGTCATTTTATTGAAGAAATAAATATTATTTTTTAAATATTCATGATATATCATTACCTATTATTAGGCAGAATGTACATTTTTCATCGCAAGTCAGTTATAGTTGGTGCTCTTCATTAAGATAACATTTTGGTCCCCTTGACAATCAATGAATTTCATATATTTATTTAGAGTTTATAGTTTGTTATTTCTGTGTGGTTCTCGATGAGCTCGATTTTGTAAGAACTGAAGAGAAATATTTTCACTGCGTATCGCACACCACAACGTTTCTTTCCGTGTTTACAGTTTCTTTTGCATACACTTTAGGGCAATCCTTATTTCTTTTCTAAACTTCATAAATGTGTCGTATTCTATTCTTGAATGTCTCTTTGCTGTTAGGCCTGCAGCTCGCGTGCTAAAGGCCAGAGTACAAGGCAAAACTGCATTTCTAAAACAATTTTGTAAATGTTTTAAATGTGTGTTGAAACTTTGAGCCTGTTTTCTTGTGTTCGTAGCTTTTGGTTTGTTTTTTGTTTAGTTTGTTTGGTTGTTTGTTTGGTTGGTTGGTTGTTGTTGTTTTTGGTTGTGAGGGAGGGGGTCAAATTTTAGACTTCTTTTCATTATAAATTCAATTATGAAACAGGTATCTTCAAAATTTGACAAACAGAACATCTGGAAACTTACCATTTTCAGAGCACGACCTCTTTCCAATTCTTGCGGGTATTCACACAAAAACATTTCTCTAGTGTGCTTAATTGTAGTTATGTTGCGTAAGAAATTAGCATACAAAGCTAGAACAGGATCTTTCAAATTCACGGGTCAATAAAATTCGTAACTGTTGCCCTTAACATTTGTCGTGTGGAATGTATAAGTTGTCTTTTCAAGAATATCTATTAAAGGGCAATAACACGGTCACTTTTGCATTAATTTCAGCAAAGCGTTGACCTGATGAATTCGTCTGTAGGGATTTGTAAGTACAAATAATGTCAACTTATTTCTGCAGTTAATTCTTTTAAAATTTGTTTTAAAATTAACTTACCCATCAACGGATTGTCCCAAAATTGGACCTCGCACAGGTATGCCCTGGTCATAGGCCTCCAGCAATGTATCTGTGTCCAGCCTGACTGCCTTCCAAAATATCCTTTTTGCTCTTCTACACTGCAAAGATATGACAAACTGTAATAAGCTTGAGACCTTTTTGGTTTGCCACATGCCATCACAGTGGAAAAAAATAACATGTGAACAGAGTACAACTTCTTTTAATTAACACCCTAAAGTAAGCCCTCTTTATTCTTTACAATAAAATGCATTGTCGAAAAAGTTCCTCTTGCCCAATTTTTCAAATGTGTAGTATTGTTATATTAATTATACATTACGCCGCCAAAATAAAACCGAAATCGTCTACTGCAGAAAGTGGATTCCAACCATCGAGAAATAGAAAATCAATTTCTTTCTCTTTCTCTCTTTCTTTCTTTCTTTCTTTCTCTCTATCTCTCTATCTGTCTATCTATCTATCTATCTATCTATCTATCTATCTATCTATCTATCTATCTATCTATCTATCTATCTATCTATCTATCTATCTGTCTATATCTCTCTCTTTCTCTTTCTTCCTCTCTCAAACCAAATATGATATTTTGTTTACCTTGCCCTCCCCACTCCTGCTCAGCTGTCTAAAACATGTATACGTACATACATATTATTATACACACACACATGCACACAATTAATGGCGCTTAAATGACCAAATTGTGTCGATAGTGCCGTAAAACATCTACTCAATCTATCAAAAATACATGCACACACACGCACGTACGCACGCACGCACACACAGACAAACAAAAAAAAACATACACATACCTACCTACCTACCTACCTACCTACCTACCTACCTACCTACTTACCTACCTACCTACCTACCTACCTACCTACCTACCTACCTACCTACATACATACATACATACATACATACATACATACATACATACATACATACATACATACATACATACATACATACATACATACATACATACATACATACATACATACATACATACATACATACATACATACATACATACATACATACATACATACATACATACATACATACATACATACATACATACATACATACATACAAGGGGGCTCTCGAGGCCTAGAGGTTAAGGTGTTGGCTTCCCATTCAAAGGTTCCTGGTTCGAATCCGGTAGCGACGGAAAACTTTTCTTCTCTAAAATTGTCTCCTTTCACCTCATTTCTTGCTCTCTAGCAATGTTTTGTCGTCTGCTTTCGTCTCCTCTTTCTGACCCCAGCCCATCACCTCCTTTGCCCTCTCCTCTGGGCTCCTAACTCTTTTTGCAGCCTTTCTACTGCTACTCCTTGGTTGCTTCTTACTGCTCTCTTTCAACCACACCCCTGATCTTCTTGTAGGAAAGATCTACACCTAGCCTTCTCGGACAAGGGCGAAAAATCTTGGAGGGCCCGTTTGCAAGTTGCGCACGTTAAAGATCCCTTGGTGATCTAAAATCGATATGAGTAGGCTTCGGCCGCCACCTTGGCTAAATTCAAAATTTCCTACCGACTGAAAATGTTTAATGTGTCGCGCGAGCAGTTGTGCGCGGCATAAAACACTTATTTTAAAAAACATACATACACACACACATATACACACACATACACACACATACACACACATACACACACATACACACACTTACATACACATATACATACACACATACATACACGCACATACATATACACACATACATACGTTCATGCCTACATACGTACATACCTAC
Organism: Aplysia californica; assembly: GCF_000002075.1. NCBI lineage: Eukaryota > Metazoa > Mollusca > Gastropoda > Aplysiida > Aplysiidae > Aplysia > Aplysia californica. The sequence goes on from NW_004797527.1 coordinate 519,352, forward strand.
ACACATACACACATACATACACACGTACATACCTACATACGTAGACACGTAGACACGTACACACATACACACATACACACATACACACATACACACACATACACACATACACACACATACACACAGACATAGTCTACCTACCTACCTACCTACCTACCTACTTACCTACCTACCTACCTACCTACCTACCTACCTACCTACCTACCTACCTACCTAATACATACATACATACATACATACATACATACATACACATTTTCATAGATGGGTAAATTATATGTTTAAAACGTTCCATACCCGTACAAATCCCATTTGACACAGGATTCCACTCTTGCGGATGAGTAGCTTCTCCTGAAAGAATAGAGTTTGGGGTTATTTATTTGCTAACTCCGTTGCTGCATTTCACATCCTGCTAAAAACAACCTGTATTTAAAGACAAAGTTTTTGTTCATCCCGTAACTACCAGGTAGCACCCCTGCTCAGTCAAAAGAACATCCAAATCGAAGTGAAAGCCCAGCGTATCAATAGTATTCTTATACCAACCTTACAATACCAGTGCCAAACATGGTCCCTAAATAAAACACAAGAAAGAAAAATCAATGTATGCGAAATGAAGTGTCTCCTCAAAACATAAAAGTCAGCAGAAGTGACAACATAAGGAACAATAAGACCATACGCCTACAAACCGAAAATTAACCAATTATGAATTTCATTGATCGTCAAAGAATCAAATGGTTTAGACATCTAAGCAGAATGCCCCAGAAACTACAAGCGGCAAGTGATTACCACACCCGTGAATCTGTCTTGAAATCAAGAGGAAGACCAAGATAGACCTGGGTGGATGGGATACAAAAAGGACCTGGAACAACATGCCATATCTATCACAGACACCACACACTTTGCACAGGACCGAAACCTGCACCTCCCCACGACACCTTAAGGATATCAGAGGAAGGGGAAAGTGGAAGTAAGTATTAAAAGAATAGTTTAAAGTTTGAGAGTTTCATTGCGGTAACGCTGATTCTAAACCTGGCTAAGATGGAATGCGTAATTTTTTTTTTTTTAATTTGCAAAGATACACATCATCTAAAAGCAAAGTGGTCAGTTGACAAAGTAATCCCTTTTGTGTCCAATACCAATTTAAACTTTCAGAAAGAATTAGCAAAAGATAAAAAAGTAAAATCCCACCAACGGTCATAGCGAAGAGGGGATTTGCTTGCCCAACGAAAATCTTTCCATCCCTTGTCTCCATTTTCAGTTTTCAAACCTGCAATAAACAGTCAAGAGCATTAATCAGCTGGTAAGATTTCAAAATAAAACTGTTTATTCGTCCCCATGCAATTACGATTATTTAGCTCGATGTTGATCATGTACTAAAGATGACATTTTCAACTGCAAAATAACTCTTTATGGGTCTACGTATGTTCAATTTACATTTTGTTTGTGTTTCTGTTAACATGAAGAGCCTAATGACCCTTAAGGGGGGTGGGGGCGGGGGCTACACCCCCAAAGTCCCAATTCGGCTCAAAATTATGGAATTTGAGTTGTAGGCATTTTTTGCTTCCTCAACCTGTCCCACAACTATTTCATCGCCTAAGAACCCCTAAAAACTGTATTGTTCCCCGGGATTGTTTGTCACCACCATTTCCTTATAAAGTCAATATTTTATTTTTCTTTATCGGCTGTTTTCTCTATACTTTTTAAAATAACTCTACCATTCTTCATCCAATCTTCACAGAAGGAAGAAAAGATGTAATCCAAAAAAAATCTTTGTTGAAATTTTGATATATGGAATAGATTTATGTTGGTGTTGTCTGGAGTGTGGATTTTCATGGATTTTTTGCAAACTTGAATGCTGCCTCAGGAAAAAATTCATTAAAAATGTTGTAACACGTTTAGGACAAAACAACAGAGGAATCTTTAGATCTAATGTTTGTTAACATGCACGCAAAAAAAAACCCAATCTATGTCCATGAGCGATAGGTGCGGTATTCATTACGTAAGACAACGCCATATCCATGGAAACAAAACATTTTTCTCAAATTTGATTGCAGATTTTAAGACGCCTTACTATGCTTGTTATATGTGTGAAATTGCGTAAAATTTGGTAAAATAATAAGCGAGATAGCTTTCATGTGTGCCCCCCCCCCCCTTTTTTTTAACATGTATTTCTAACACAGCAATCTTTTAAAAGAAAGTAGAAAAAAATGCTCTTGTCACAACGATGATCAACCGAGATAACTCTCAAAAACGTGTTCTGTTGTGACCTCGAAGTCGTTCCCTATTCGTCACAGCTCCAGATAGTGTTTTTTGATAATGTAAGAGAATCCTTAGTGATTGTGTAAGTATCAACAGAATAGCAAACGATGCTTTCACTGTTATTAAAAATGAAGATACGACAACAAAACACTGAGGTCGCGATCTGTTACAGAAATGTAGTGCAGAACACAGTCTGCTCATCACTAATACGTGTATAAACATTTATCTGTCGGCAAGTCACAGACCATCATGAATACATCCCCGCTCAAGCACTTTCAACTCATTGATTATGATAATATTCTAGAAACGAAAGTACAGGGTGATAAAAAAAATAACTTTACAACTTTTTTTTCTATATCGCGCACAAACATTGTTCAGGAATGTTGGAAACTAGCACAGACGTAATTCATTTAGAAGAAATTTGATGTAACATCCATAAAAAGAAACGTACTTTTAAAAACGGGAATGGCTTTTAAAAAAACCCACCCATTAACCAAAATGGAGCAAATAAAAATAGACCTTGCAAGGAAAGTCGTGAAACCATTGGTTTGCTTGATTTCTTCCTTTTCGTTGATTTCATCATTTTTTGTGAGAGCTTGATTTTACCATGCGTTCACAAATTTATTTCAACAATTATAATTGCGAAAAATAGTGCACATCAACGCTCTGCAGCGTGTTATATACTATTATTACACCTCGACAGCTTCTAGACTATAATTCAGAAATATTATTATCCGCTTCCTATTAGCATACAGTGCAAGTTGCGGATTACCCGCACTAAAGCACTAACAAATGAACAAGATCTCATGCCGTCTACAGCCGGGTACTCATTCCACCTGGATGAAGTGGGGAAATACGTATAAAATGCCTTTCGCAAAGACACAACATCGGGCCCCTGACGAGATTCAAACTCACAGCCTTACTGTTGAAGGTTCGGGAGCTAAATCGCTTGACGGCCGACACTTCTTTGAAAAGGCTATAAATATACAATATTATAATATGCCTCTGAAAATAAGCAAAAATCATTTAGGACATCGCACCCTATAACAAACAACAAGCTTTTGAGCAATCAAGATTATAACAATACTCACCGATGTGCACGTCTACAATGAATGTTTGGTTTGTTTCTTGCAAAATATTGTGTAGAGATTCTTTTAAAAATGAATATTTTTGGGGTGATTCCATCGATGCAAGTTCACTGTCGTATGATGCACAAAGTCGTTGCGCTTCAAGAGAGTTGATATTTTCTGTCAAGCAAAAAAGAAATCAGAAAGAATACTCATTACACTGAACATTAAATAGTAAATATAAAAAAGTAAATGATTTACGCTCTTTAAAATGGGGGGCTACACCTGAAGGCTATCTGGCTTATTAATCGATCACATTTTTCCAAATTTCATACATATAACAAGCATAGTAAGGGTGAATACGACAGGATGTCATGGCTGGAACAAAAAAAGCAGAGATATCGATTACCGAAAACAGTATCCTGTAGTGAAACAACAGCCTCGTAGTCAGAACGACCTGAGGCCTATATAAAAAAGATGACACTTGGATTTTTTTTAAACTGTTAACGTCTGATCACCAGTCCCCCCTCCTCTCTTGCCCCTCCCACTTCCCCTCCGAAAATCGAATTATTCATTAACACTCCAGGCTTCTTGTGACACAGCGTGTCAGCAGACAAACAGAAGTATTCGGTAAGATAATTCCCGTTTTGAAAAGAGAAGTCACGTCTTCTGCAAGCAACAGCAAAGAGTCTCATTGTTGCACCTCAGATAATGGTGAATGGATATTTTACATTGTTAACAAACTGAGTTGAGACAGCGCTGAAGTATTACAGGCTACGTTTCTCTAGGGTATTACTTAAAGTAACTCATGGTAAACTGATACTATGGCTCCTAAAGCACCATATCTCCGATACAACAACAAGACGTACCAAGTACGTCACAAAATAGTGACTTTTTTGGCATTGTGCCGTACCATGGACGTCACGAAAGTTTGAAAAACTTTTCCAATTAAAAGACGCGCACATCGGTACCGAATAATTTGCTAATATTACTCTACCGCTCTGCTAGCAAGCAAACGATAAACACAGGTCTAGTCTTGCAGACAGCATGCGCTCTCGCAAATGGTAAACACCAAAATTATTTAAAACAGAAAATGTCACTTTTTGACTAAGATTTGCAAGTTATTCGAATCTATAAGTAAGATGGGGGATAGAGGGAATGAGGGAAATGAGAAAAGTGACACAGTCGAAGACCCGGGATTCGAAATATGTCATGAGTGCGCTAGACCTAGACAGACAGCAAGTCCGCTAACCCGAAGACATGAGACTGCTCTCCGGGGTAAAGAGCTCAGCTAATAATAGTAACGCATACTTTCTCGCAATGAAAGGGTTAAGATGAGAGTATAACTACCACTTTGTGATCAGTAAACAGACGTACAGGTACAAAGATCTCACCTTCGGAAACTCCCAGGTAAAAGCACTGTTTTGCTTTTGGCTTTTCAAAGGGCATGTCCACGTGCGGAATTGAGAACCAGTTTGGAGGACAGACTGCGAGAAGAATACAACAAGCAGAAATTCTAATTTCTCCCTTTGGACGTGCAAGGAAGAAGATGCCAAAACGTTTACCTTAAGAAACCTATCAGATTTTAGTACAGCTGAACCGATATATGCTTTCACACAAGAAAATCCTTCACGTGGATCAAAATCTGTATACTCAGGTATTAATATGTATATTTTTTTATCCAGGGCAGGACACCTTGCTGAATAATTTGCGCTTCATTACATGCCAATATTTTCAAAGATTCAAAGGTTATGTACATCGGAATGGTTTTAGAGAACGGGCAATATACTTACTTACCTTTACTGATTTATCCTCTGATGCCATTAAGCGCCCAGGAGAGATGCAGTTTTCTATGGTAGGCCCGCTCAGCGGCTCTTTCAATTGGGATAAAATTATAATTTCTTAGGGCTTCCTATCCACCTTTTGCGTGGTCTTACTCTTCCTTTATAGCCCGAGTTCTTGGTTTTATTGGCTATCGTGGGTGGCTGGCTGGGTGGCATTCGTAACAGATGACCAAGCCATCATTTTATTCTGTTTTTCTATTAAATACAGGCAGGACTCAGTGCCAATAGTTGCTCTTATTTCTTCATTTCTCTGCCTGTCTCGCCTTGCGTTGTTAAGAGTTTTCAGAGATATTCCATCTCAGATGCAGTGATTTTGCTTTCATGAGTTATACTTTGTGTCCAGGTCTGGAACTAATAGCGTAATGTTGGTATTAAAAATGTAAAGATAAGATGTCTCTTTGTGTCCATTGAGATGTTTGGATGAAATAGAAGGTGAACGAAGTGGCAGGTGGCAACGTTGGCTTCTTGAGTATGCATTTCTATTACTCTGTCTATGGATCCATTTTCAGAAAGTGTTGCAGAGATATTATTTAAACGCCCTCCCTTGTTTCAGTTGTTTACTATTGACATGAATGTTCAGGGCGCTATGGTCCCAGCTCACTTTCATAATTTCTGTTTTTGATGTGCTTAAATTCATGTCAAATTTCTCGCAACACGAAAAAATATACAACGGAGATGTTCAAGACCTTTATGTATATTTAGGTGTGTCCAAAAACTGCATTTGTTTTTGTTTTTCGGATTGTTTTAATCAATGAGCGTCCCACGTGGAACTTTTTCTAGTACTACCTCATTTGATTTTTTTTTCTTTTCAAGATATTCTCAGCAGTCTACTACGAAACTACATTTCTGTTTCTTCTATTTTATCTTCATTGTCTTTAGTGATTGTCCAGCATTCATAGCCATATAGAAGGGTTGATCATACACAGTATTTTAGAACTTTCATTTTGGTAGTTATTGAGATGTTTCTATTTTTCAGGACTGGGCTCATATTACTGAAACTGTACTTATCCATCGCAATGCCTCATCTGTGGCACATTTGGCATCAGACGTTTTTAGGTATCCTAGATGTTTAAACTAGTTTGATTTTTTTGCCTTTGCTTATAAGATTAGAAATAGGATTTGTTGCTTTTTTTAGATATTACTTTGCATTCTGTTTTCTGCACATTCAACAATAACCCTTTACGTTTACTTTCCGCTTCGTCAGTTTCTAGAAGCGATTGAGTTTGCTATTAAAACTGTGTCATTAGCATATCTGATGTTATTGATATTTTCGCCGTTCACTTTGCGACCTGGACATTCCTATGTGTTTTTAAGAATCGTTTCACTCAGTTTTGGTCCCAGTACAAACTCCTAATAATTCTTAGATCTTTTCCATCTATGACAGCTCTTTCAGTATTTTATATAACTCATCGTGTCTAACTTTAACGAAAGCCTTTTAATAATCTATGCAATATGCCATATACAGATGTTTCTGTGCTTCAGTTCATCTTTCCATTTACATTGTCAAGGTGAATACAGCATTTTTGGTTCCCTTGTCAGGAACAAAGCCGAATTGTATTTAAGATATATCTGGTCTTAGACTTTTTCTCATTCCGTCCATTAGTGCTCCCTGCAAAAGTTTTGTTAAGTGGCTATTACTATTTTTTTTTTAAATCATTATTATTATTATTATTATTATTATTATTATTACTATTATTATTATTATTATTATTATTATGCAGATCATTTCTATAGCGCCCACTCCCATGTGAACACAGCTCTAGTCGCTTTACATAAATGCTAGTTCGAACAATATTCACACTCACGCACACCCACACACACATACAGACACACACACACACACACACACACACACACACACACACACACACACACACACACACACACACACATACACACCCACACACACTCACACACACATACACACACACTCATGCGCACATTACATGCACACATGGGGACACACATGCAGGCCAAACACACCCCCCCACACACACACACACACACACACACACACATCTACTTGCTTATCACACGCGCACGCTTAGACATCGTTACGAAATGGGCACATACAAATACATAATAAAATAATACACACAATGCAATTCGCAAAATGCATGGATACATAGTCATTTACATAACAAAGTACTGAACATGAATCTTCTGATAAATCTTCTGATATAAAAATGATGTCAATAAATGAGTCTTTAAAAAATGTTAATTTAGACTCAGATGCTGTATGTCTATTGGGGTTGGGGAAGAGAGTTCCAAGCTGATGGAGCAAGATGGGCAAACGATCTTTCAGCTAATTTTTTTACCCCCTTTTCTTGGAAGCCTTAAAAGATGTTAATGATCTAGACGGAACAGAAATGTTTATGTCTCAGTCTTTTTAGTATCTCTGTTTCAGTCTCCCCTCTCAGTATCAAGACAAAAAAAAACCTTCCCGTAAAGGTAATCGAACTCCGGTCGCTTGCGTGAGAGCTCTAGAAACATGTACTCTTTTAATAGCTAAACTCTCGTTCTCTCTCTCTCTCTCTCTCTCTCTCTCTCTCTCTCTCTCTCTCTCTCTCTCCCTCTCTCTCTCTCTCTCTCTCTCTCTCTTTCCCTCTCTCTCTCCCCCTCTCTCTCTCTTTCTGTCTGTCTGTCTGTCTGTCAGTCCTTCTGTCTGTCTGTCTGTCTGTCTGCCAATCTCTCTCTCACTCACTCACTCTCTATCTCTATCTCTCCCTCTCTCTTTCTCTTTACCCGTCTCTTTTACGTCCGTCTATCTTTATGTGTATATTATGTATATGTATAAATGTATACACATTATTTATATGTGTGCGTGCGCGTGTTTTGTATGATGTATGTGTGTGTGTGTGTGTGTGTGTGTGTGTGTGTGTGTGTGTGTGTGTGTGTGTGTGTGTGTGTGTGTGTGTGTGTGTGTGTGTGTGTGTGTGCAAGCTTAGAGCAACCTACTAAGGGAACCTAAACAAATGGGTGACATGAAAAGATCAAAGTAATGAGAACTTTTGAGAATTATATTCGATCAAAGGAATGAATGGAGAACTATGATCGCCGATATATGTCGCTGATCTGGCACTTGGTGATGATGATAATGAATTATAATTTCAGGGGGGGGGGGTTAAATTTATTTATTTACTTATTTATTAGATATGTGACGAAACAGTTTACACGCAAATCTTAGTCTGTGTACTCCAAGGACATGTTTGGCAGCCTCGACGCGATGTGCGGAGAACGTGAGTTGTTGTGTTATCGTGGGCAAAAGGATCGTTGACCCAACCTACACGCTATAATTTTGGGGGAATGCACATTAACTAACAACTTAAGTTTGCAATATCAATGGGTTTCCGGGCCTTTGGATTAGAACAGTTGAAGTTATTATATTATTGTTGTATAATCATTATCATCTTATTATTTTCTAAAGTGTCAGCAGTTGAAATAAGTTCTTCCTTACCGTCACCACACAGCTCCTGGACTATTACAGCTGACCGGGATGCGTTCTGGAAATCTGGGACTTTTTTCCACTTCCACACGAATTCATCCTTGATCTTCCTTCTTTCATCAAAAGCATCTCCAACAAGCAGAGTGTATACCATAATATTTGAGCCCTCTAGGAGAGTAAAGGTAGAGGAGAAAAAACAGCAAATTTTGAAAATACTTGAGGAAAAATAACTTGCAACAATTGCTCCTTCTGTTTTTTACCAAAAGCTTTTGTCACAGAATTATAATTAACATATTTGTACATTTCAAATTTAATATTTGAGCCATGATATATGCCGAAAGTGTGATAAAATAGAAATCTATCTTTTAATATTTCAATAAAAGCGGATCAATGAGGCTGATGAATAAATGTATAGTACCAAATCCCAACACACCTGTCAGAATGTCTAGTTCAGAAACCTGTAAATAGGAAAATAAAGAACAAGGACTTTCTTAAGGAATCAACAAGGAACCTCGTCTAAAGAAAAAAATGTTTGATAAGTAGTTTTTTTATGTGCAAGTGCATGAGTTATATGCAAAAGTGTATGTTTGTACGTGTGTTTGTGTGTGGGTTTTTGGGTGGTTTGTGTGTGTGTGTGTGTGTGTGTGTGTGTGTGTGTGTGTGTGTGTGTGTGTGTGTGTGTGTGTGTGTGTGTGTCTGTGTGTCTGTGTGTATATGTGTGTATGTGTCCTGAAAAAATAAAAGATTAAGACGGAACAGGTAGACCACGCCAGTGGGAAGGAACTACAACAGGTTTTATGGCCCGGAAAGAGAGAGAGGAAGGGGAGAGGGTTTGACTTTCTAATGACAACCCTAGTGGTAGTGAGGATGACATCTAATTTTTAACTTCATTAAGTTGCTCGAAGTTGTATCATGACGTATTTCACAGTCAAAAACGTATTGAAACTTTCACAGACAAAATTGCGTAGGGATTAGTTGGATTTACCACAATCTCATTCCCCAAGTAAGGTTTCTGTTGATTACCAACTTGCGAGAACTTCTTTTGTCAATTCGACACCACGAAGGTGGCTAAAATGTAATGCTTGTTATTCCATTACGTTTTATTTATTCATTGTAAAAATATAAAAATCAGTTCAAGAACTACCTACTTGTTTGACTACTTCCACAGAACATTTCAATTAGGGCTGGAGTCTGCTCGATTAATCGAAGGCTTGCGAGCAAACGGACAGCTCGTGCCAGAGGCTTGCGAGCGGGCTTGAGTCTTGCCCGCTACCGGAGTTGCTACTCGTGGACGGCGGACGGGCTTAATGATTTGTGTCGTGACGTCACAAACTCGTGTTTACTGAGCGCGCGATACTTCTGCCCGCGTGCCGCACGCTGACAAGCCCTAAAAAACCCTCACACTTCCAGCGATGGCTCTGTTTGGGGAGGGGAGGGGGTGGTATGGCTTGGAAAGCGAGAGGTGTTCGCCACCCCGCGCTTTCCGTAGAACCCACCCCTCCCCTTACGCCTCCTGGTTTGACAGGGTTTTATTTGTCTTGGGATTTTTTGGGGTTTTTTGGTTCAGTTTTTTTGTTGATTAAAAAAAAAATTTGGGTGGGGAGAAGGATTATGTTTTGCTTTATTGATTGTCTGGGCGTAATTCGACATCATGATTAATATTTGTATGATAGAACATGCACAATACATACATAATATCAGTTACAGTGCAGCAATATGTTGTTTGTTTTTTTAAGTTATAGGCCTACAATGTAATTAACAATGTGATATAATTTACCTTAATAATGATTTTCTGATAGGGAAGCAGACAAATCAAAAGTTTTTTACATTGTTCAGAAACCAAATCACGATTGTCATCCCCTCCCCAATGCCTTCTCTTCAACTTCAACTTGTTCTAAGTGTCGGGGTGGGAGTGGAAGTGTAGTTTAGGCGAGTGATTAAATTACAAGCCACGGGATGCTCATAATACTGATTTAATGTTGTCAGTTAAAAATTGTTTGTAAGTGTTTCACACCTTTATTCTGCGTCCTAAATAGTTTAGCATACCGCGACCCCAGTGCTTTCTTGTCGTATCTCCATTTTTAATACCAGTGAAAACAGCTCATAACAAAATGTGAGCCTACGAAGATGTCATATTTTCACTGTTAAAGCACCGAGGTCGCGAACGGTCTGCACTAGGCTATTACAGCCCTCTTCGCCTTGCACCAAAACCAACGCTGCCTCTCGCTTCCTCCATGTCCAGAGTTCAGAGTTCACGCCGGTAGATCTTGCGTCTCGGTGCAGACGAGCGGTGTTTGCCTGACGAGCGGTGTTGTACTGACGAGCGGTGTTGTCTTGCCAGGGCGGTAGTTGGACTCAAAGCAGATTTATTGGCACGAGAGCAAGTCCTTAGCACAAAGCAATACGAGACGCAAAGCAGGTCTTGGGACCAAGCGCTTTGCTTTGCTGCGATTTGAGTCTTGTCTGCCGTCCGCTGCTCGTATGCCTTCGAATAATCAAACAGACTAGTTTGTGGCGCAGTGACACTGTGCGTGGGGTCTCTCTCCCCCCCCTCCCCCCCCCCTCTTCTCTTTCTGACGTTACGGGTTTCGCGGATTGCTAGCAGGGAGGGGAAGGAAGAGGGGGTCAGACACGAGTGGCTTCGCGGATTGCAATTTGGTGTGGGTACTTGAAGCTTAGGCTAGACTCAACGTATCATGCTGGTGATTTGATTTGATGATTTGACCTAGTGATTTGAGGCTTGTGACTTGAACTAGGGTCTTGCGAGCGCGAGCGTGTTTGCTACCGGGGTACAGCCCTAATTTCAATATTAAATCATCTTTTTTACACTCAAAATTACAAGGGCCACAACACGTGGGTGGGTACTTCAGTTAGAGTCATTTATGTGCGAATAAGAGCTAAACCTAGTTCGAGTTGTGATCGAGAAACTGGGATTTTTTCTAGGTAAGTGAGGAATTGACAGATAAGGTTTATCAATGATGAAAAGGCAAAATCTTGCTTTAAACAAAGGACACGAGACACGGATTGTCGGTTTGTTATTTTTTCAGAAGCAGAATGTTGGTGTTTGTTGACATCGTAGCTGAATGTTGGTTGAATGGATAGAGAAAGCTTACTCACTCGTTTGTGTTCGTTACAGCATCTAGAATCAATAAAGTATGCGTTAAAAAGTACACGATTGTACACGGGTTTACACGCTCGTTAAAGACAGCATCAGTAGCTTCTCAAAGATCAAACATCCAACAGTCCTGTTTATCATCGAATTATTGATTTCCTTAAATTTCCTTAACCTAATTTTAATGATTCAAGGCTGAGGAGAGTACCAGAACAGAAGTCAAACGAGCTTGATTTCAGTTTAAAAGGACTTCTGTTAATCTTGCGGAGGTGTTTCACTAACGCTAACGCCCTGCAGTGTTCCCTTTTTCTCAAATTGAGAAAAATACGTGTACTAGTTTTCCAGGGATTACGAAACAGCACACAATGACTGCAACACCTTACAGCTGTGAAAGTACAACCCTATTCTTAATACATAACATAGGTCTGTTTAGTAAAATGAATGTTGTATTATAAATTTTTTTTATACCTTGTCTCTTCCGAAGCGCTTTCGCCTCCTGTACAGTTTCATCAGCACGCTGTGGGTTGCCATCTGTTGAAAGAATTAGGAATTGTGCAGCGTCTTCTCGACCACCGAATGCCGTTCCATTGAAAGCCTCCTCCCTTGCGAATCTAAGGATTGGATTAATAAATATATTATTCTAGCAAGTGACATGGTCATATCAAAATGCCCAACGTCAAGAAAAATCCAAATTCTATTCTACATGAAGGCTAACATTCGGTATTTCCCGCAACAAAAGACGGAACTACGGCAAAATCTCGCTGGGAAAACACCATTGATGTCCGCTGGTTATTTGATAAAATCTATACTGAAGGAAACAAATTGATACTGATAACGTCAAGATCTTTGTTTCCAGTTGCAAAAAAAAAAGAATGCTATCATGTGTGCAATACGTCGATTTCCATCTCGAAAGATTGTTAATTGAGAAATTCGTCTGTATGCTGGGTTTTTGTATCCCTCTAGGTTTGAGTTGGCACATCGAAATAGCGAGCTTTGTGTTATCTCTATATTATATTTGTGAAACTTCACTCTTTCGAGGCCTAAAACTCCTGAACCACTTAACTTTTGAAAGTGACAAAATTAAAGGTGGTTCAGAATCATTTAAAGGGTGCACAGTTTCATTGAGGAGCCTAAAGTCACTGTAGTTTAATTTTCAGTATTTCATTAGTTTATTTTATATCAAATCTTGGGATAGTCCGTCTTCTAAGACGCCATATTAAACAAGCGAAGCTTCCGTTCTCTAGCCGTGCGCAGATTTCACACCTTTGAAATTATGGAGAGTACAACCAGGAAAGCGAAATAGAGAATCAATCTATACATCTATCTATACAAATTATTTCTACTTTACTTTTACCTTTCATCCTCTGTTGCGGTAAACTGTCGAGGGGAGATACAGTTTTCTGTGGTAGGCCAGCTCCGCAGCTCTTTCAGTTGTGATGTTATGTTTTCTTAAGGTTTCCTTGACATCCTCGATCCACCTTTTGCGTGGCCTTCCTCTTCCTCTATAGCCTGAGGGCTTGGTGTTGTAAGCTCTCGAGGCTGGCTGGTCAGGTGACATGCGTAACAGGGGGCCAAATCATTTTATCCTTTTTATGCAACGCAGGCAGGACTCAGTGCCGATAGCTGCTCTTACTTCTTCATTTCTCCGCCTGTCTTGTCTTGTGATGTTAAGGGTTTTGCGGAGACATTTCATTTCGCATGCGGTGATTTTGCTGTCATGTTTTTTTCCCTTAAAGTACATTAGTGGTACTGATAACGTAATGTTGGTATGAATATTGAGGTGAAAAGCTGTCTCTTTGTGTCCATGGAGATGTTTGGATGAGATAGGACGGGTGCGGGCTGGTAGGTGACAGCGTTGGCTTTTTGAGTTCGCATTTCTATGTCTCTGTCTATGGACCCATTTTCAGAAAAGTGCTACCAAGATATTTAAACTCCTTCACCTGTTTCAGTGGTTTACTATTGGCATGGATGTTCAGGGGACTATGGTTTCGGCTCACTTTCATAACTTTTGTTTTTTGATGTGCTTATTTTCATGTTGAATTTCTCATAGCTGTTGTTGAGTTCGGTGGTGTGATTTTGGAGACATTGGTCGTCTGCGAACAGAAATTTATATAGGCTTTCTGGACTTTGGTTTGCGTCTTGCGTTATTGTGTCCATATAATATATTATAAACAGGAGGGTGGATAGAACGCATCCCTATCGTACTCCAGATCTTACTTTGAACCAATCTGTATTGCCTTCCTTCGTTCTTATTACTGAGCTTCTGTTGTTGGTTATATAGGGCTCTGACATTATCTAAAATGTGTCCTCTGACGCCTTACTTTTCCAGTGTCTTCCAGAGTTTTGCCTGGTTTACTTACTCTTTAAAAAGCCTTCTCCGGGTCTATAAAGACGTTGTTGGATTGTTTGTTGTGTTCAATTGTTTTCTTGCATATCTGTCGTAATGCGAATACAGCATCCATGCATCCTCTTCCCTTTTGGAATCCAAACTGAGCTTTGCTCAGATTTCTCTCTACAATAGGTCTTGTGCGCTGCTCTAGTATCTTTCCGTATATTTTTGCTGAGTGGCTTTGCTCGCGTTTGTTGCCGTTATTCCATAATGGTACCACTATAGCTTTCTGCCAGTCTTCTTGGCATTTTCTTTGCTCCAAGGCTGTGTTGTAATTTCGCCTCAGCCACAGTATACCGGTGTTTCCACAAGCTCGTATGGCTTCCGCTGTGATGTCATCTGGTCCTTGGGCTTTGTTCTTGCGGCTGGTTTTCTGTGCCCTTTCTATTTCACTAGGAAGTATGGGTGGTTCTGTTTGATCTCCATATGATAGTTGGAACTTTTCTTGTTTTCCGTAGCGAGCGTCTGGGTTGAGTAGTTCTTGGAAGTAATTTTCCCTTTTTTTCTTAATGGCATGTTTGCCAAGAATGGCATTTCCCTCTTTATTGTTATAATGCATATCGGTTTGTATGGGCCTTTCATTACCCGCATGCTCTTCACACTTTTATACAATTCTCTTGGGTTTTCCTAGCAGATTTGGTCAGTTTCTCGCAATATATTTTCCATGCATTTTCTTTAGCAGTTTGGTGAATCGTTTGGTCTCTCTTCTCGCTTTCCTGTATTCTATATAGTCTTCTTCGGTCTTTGACTTTTGCCATTTCTTGAATTTCTTCTTTTTCAATCTAATTGTTTCTTTGGTTTCATCATTCCACCAGCACGTTGTTCTGCCTTTGTTTCCACCTATTCGTTTGGTGCCGCAGCTGTTTTCCCGTATTTCTGACAGGGATTTTTTTAATGTGTGCCATTCGTCTTCTATGTCTTTGATCTCAGGTGACAGTTTATTGTACTCCTTGATAATGTCATCCTCGACTGCTTTCTTGAGGTCTGGTTCTTCCAATTTCCTTAGTTTAGTCGCGGCTTTTCCCCTGTTCTTCTTTGTTTACGTTGTGGGTTGTGAGAGTAAGTATCACAGGTCTATGGTCTATGTCGATGATGTAGTTAGGAACCGCTCTCGAATCTTTAGCTGTATGTCTTTGTTTTCTGCGCATCAGAATGAAATCAATTTGAGATGCATGGTTCAGGTCACTCCTTTTGTACCAGATCTTGATTTGGCTTTGTCCGTTTTGGAAAAATGTGTTCGTAATCATCATGTCGTGCTCAGCGCATAGGTTTAGTATCATTTCTCCATTGCTGTTGAAGTCTGTATTTTATCGCTGTGGGGTCCCAAGTACTCTTCCCAGAGGGTTCTTCTTCGTCCAACCCAGCCATTTAAATCTCCCAAGATAAATATATCTTTTTTATTCTTGATGGTGTTAATATGGTCACTCAGGTCTTGGAAATATGATTGTCAAGCTCCCCTGTATAGCTGTCGTTACAGGGAGCGTATGTTTGGATGTGCGTTGTTGTTTTGCCACCCTCTATGTGTTTAATGTCCACTATTCTCTCTGAGAAGCTACACCATGTTTGGCTCTCTCATTTTCAGTGGTTCCTCTCCAGATCAGGAGGTAGCCTTTATGGGTCAGCTTGCTGTAGTTGTCTCTTCCTTATGTCTGACAAGCCCAAGATTGCTATTTTCTTTCTTTCCATGAAATTCACTATTTCTGGTTCTTTGTCTCAAAGTCCGCTGACATTCCATGTGCCTATTTTAATCGTTGCTCTAGCTCACTGTCCGGTTACTTTTCCTGGTCGTTTTCCGTTTGAATCTAATCAGTGTTTTCTCCTTTAATTGTTTCGTAGCAGTAATTATCCGCTGTCGGCTTGCTAGGCCAGTCACGGTTTCACCTGAGCCCCTTAAGTTTCTGGGTGACCAGGATCGGCCTTCACGGCTAGCGTAACGCCTCAGTGACATGAAGTCATACCGCGTACTTCACCCAGACCCATCTATACATATTATATTTGTGAACGTTTTACTAATGCTTCACAAATCTATACATATTAACTTTGTGAACGTTCGTCATTTTTGCCGCCTAAAACTTCCGAACCACTTAACTTTCGAATTTGATGAAATTAATGGTGGTTCAAAATTATTTAAACGGTGCACAGGTTTATTGAGGAGCCTTAAGTCAGTGTAGTTTAATTTTCAGTTTTTCATTAGTTTCGTTTAGATCTAATCTTGAGAAAGTCCGTCTTCTAAGACGTCACTGTAAACAAGTGAGGTTTCAGTTCACTAGCCGTGCGCACTTGATTCCAAATCTTTGAAATTATGAAGTGTACAACCACGAAAGGGGAATACAGAATCAACCTATACATATATTATATATCTGGCAGCCTGGAAACACAATATGTCACTTTTCTGTCGAGATATTTTGCTCAATTCCAGTAGAGTGTGAATATAGTAAGCCAACGACTTTCAGTTGATGTTAATGCACCGATCATTCCTTTCATTTAAAGGGTGCTCAGCTTGTACTCAATATTGGAATAGCGAGCATTTGTAGCATTGAAATAGCCAGTCGTTTTTGTCTTTATCCCTTTGATTTACATAAAAGTAGTTGGTTTAACTTAATATCAACGAATATCTTCACCACAGTGTTGAACTTACACTCACACACACACACACACACACACACACAGAGACACACACACACATATATACACACACACACGCACGCACACACACACACACACACACACACACACACACACACACACTCACACACACAAACACCCACACTAAGGTAAACACGCTCGTGGATATCGTACACGTGTGTGAGTAGTAATTTCAGTCATGGGTTAAACAATGTTTCTTGTTTTGCAATAAATTGTCACCAAGACGTGATAAAACAAGGGTCTGGCCGAAGTTTCCTAATTGCAAAGGGGAAATG
>NW_004797527.1:541388-544853 GCF_000002075.1 Aplysia californica
TAATCTTCCCATTATTACTCGCAGCAATATTTTTGTAAAATCACTCATAAGGCTAATTGTTCTATGTATATCACACTCAGTGGCACCTGGTGTTTTAGGTAAAGCTATAAAAGCTGACTTCATCATATCTTCTGAGATCTCACCGCTGTCATAAATAGCATTTAGGAGCTTTGTGGTTATTTCAGTGCCTAGTTCTTCAAGCGAGACAATCACTTCAACTGGAGTATTATCTGGCCCTGTGGCTTTTCCTTGTTTAATTTTTCTAATGGCAGCTTGTACTTCTGCTTTCAGTATTGGTGGTCCATTTATTTCATTCTTTATTACCGGTTTTTCTCCTCTATTATCTTTTTAAAAGCTCTTCTATGTATTCTGACCATCTGTTTAAGACATCCCCGTTGTACATTAAATATCCCCTCCCTTTGATCTTATGCATCCTGTATTTGAGCATCCTTTTATCCCACTTACTTCTTTGATTTTGGAATGCATGTATTTGCTGTCTTTGTTTTGGTGCTTCTCTATTTGTTGACCCTGATCATTTATCCATGTTTCTTTTGCTCCTTTGCATTTTTTCTTTATTTCCCTGTTTAAGATGTTGTACTGTTTCACATTTTATTTTGCCTTTCTTCTCTCTTCCATTAGTTTTAATATGTCCTGGTGCTTTAGTACCGTCGTGAAAAGGGAATTTTCCTTATCTTTTCTTGGCCAAGGTAGATGGTAGTTACATCAACGAAGCCGACTACTAGTCTCCAGTGACGGTGTAGCAATATTCTCAACAGTCTGTCATGTTGACTCCCTCACAAGAACAGGATAGCACGATGTAAAAGTTAAGCCTTTTGTGTATTTCCCTGCTGGGGATAAAGTTGTTGGTTTTTTTCCAATAGAATCTAAGGGTAAAAAATCTAAGAACCAAGCTTTGAACTATACCTTGGACGTATGAAAGGGGTCGTGCAGAATTATTTATATGGAGTCTGTCCTCATTTTTTGTTGCCCCTGCTGTTTAACCGTTACTAGTCAATCTTAAAGTACCAGTTTTTTTTTTAATCTACTCACGCTTTCCTTCTTACCAGCAACAGTCAAACGCATTTTTCCAGGACTTTCATTAATAGACAGACAGCTTGACTTTAACTTCCTTGTCCAACATTTAAGGTTTTCAAAAGAAAGTCTTTCAGGAGAATAAACTCTTACTGTCTCCCAAATAATGTCAATGGTGATTTCCTTGCAAAAAAACAAAACTTTTTTTAAAGATTTGATTTCGGATCGATACTCAAATTATTCTATTGCTGACATTATTTCCATTGGTTACGGCGTCATCTATTGGTTTGCTAGAAGTACGTTCACAAAAAAAGGCTCCAAAACCTACACCCCTCATAGGATTTTTCCAAAGCATTACATGCAGAGTTCCAGAGGCCAATATCGCTATTAAAAGCAAGTCGTCATTTTTTCTAATCATTAAACTATCTTTATTGAACGCAGTTTTTGAGAAATTTTAGTCCAAAAACTATGTTCACAGTACCATAAATTTCTTGTAACAAGTTTTAGAACTAAAAAGTGTCATTGGTGAGGAGTTAAGTAAGCCATGTGCGTATACAAAATGTGTATGAAAAACACTAAGTGCTGTGAACAATCCCATTTTCCGTGTGACGGAGATTTAGAGTATTTTATACACATTCATGAAGAAATTTTTAAAAATCTAGTTTCAATCGTTTTGGGAATATATGATTAAGTTACGACAAATTGATACAAACTGCAGTGCAAAGTATGGATAGCAATGGTTCACTCGTTAAAGAGGTATTTGAGGATAAAATGCGCCACGATTTTTTTATCGCATTATAGTACAACTTACTGTGCATTTGACAATAAAGTACGCAATCTGCCATAGTGATGACAAATTTTGGAAGAAGAGAAATTCAACTCATAAATGCCTTCCTGATATAATTCGTTGACGTATTTTCATGCTCAAGATAGCTTATTTCATGTGACTTTTAAATGGTTTATCCCTCATTATTTGGCTTTCATTTTATATAGTTTAGAAAGGGGGTGCTCTGGAGACGTCAGGCTATGGTTAACGTTTATTGATCGATGTCTTCACTCACTTCGGACAGTGGCTTTCAGTTAATGGTCAAGACACAGGAAGATGACCGTCAATCATGAGACATTGACCGGTCAAACAGACTCACCATCACAAGCAGTTTTGGAGAAAGAGCTTCTTATCGATCCTCGAGGAGAGGGGCTTTACCCAAAGATAGTACATAACAAGATAGTTTACTCCTCTCTTAGAACCAATTATTAAAGTGTCCTCAAAATCTGGTGGCGCCCTTTGCGAACAGAGTTACCCTACTTGTGCGAAATGAATAAAAGTGAAACTAAGAAGTTTTTTGAATGAATTAGAAGTCAAATTTCGGAAGAACGCTTTTTTTTAAATGGTTAGGCTGACAAAAAGAGGCGACTATTTTCTTCGTTTAATTTGAATTTTGAATAAGAGGCAAGAGGTAATAGACATTTTAAAAACCTAAATCTCCGCACTGAACGAACCGATTCCTATTCTTCTTCTGGGGAAACGAAAGAGAGCTTCAAAGCAGAGACTGCAGCGCCATCTGAAGCAATGAGCGGACTTCCGTGGAGACTTTTTAGGCTAAGTGAACCGTCTTGTTATGTACTATCTTTGCTTTATCTTCAGGGGTTGCGCAACTTAAATATAAATTTACAGTGTACTTCGCCAAAAATTATTGAGTTTGACGAGCATCAAATGGTGTTTTCAATCGGACAGGGTTTGTAATATAATTATGTCAGGGCAACCATCTCTCTAGCTTGCAGTATACCCCCTTGGGATAGAGATTAGAGTTATCTTGAAGTCAAGCTACGTTGGTAAGAGGTTCTTGGCAATAAAGCAGTGCTGCGACTTACAAATACTAAGACAACTTTTCCACATATGTGACAGACCCTTGAAGCCAACTTTCTTTCAAACCAAATCTTCTCATCACATCTGATCTGTGTCTCATTTCGTTACGTAATCGTATGATATTGTTTGAAAAAAATAATAGGTACTGTAAATATACTGAGAATCTAACACCACTTATACGTATTTAAATAGACGTTTGTCTTGAAAAGCAAATGGAAATTATTGAAGTTTTATTATTTCAAAGACCATTTCAAAAGGAATCAACATTTATTTGTACAAAGTCGTGTTCTTTTTTTAAATGGACAGCCTACATCATGCTGAGAACATACCGTGATTTTGGTGCCGAAGGACACTAACCCAACTTGTACTCGAGTCATGTCATCTTCATCTGGGGCTAAGATCGAGTCAAGGAGGTGGTTGTAGAATTCCCGCTGCAAAAATTAACAAGAATGAACTGATAAAGCTAGTCATATAACAATGTAATGAAACTTTATTGCATTTTGTCTTAATTTACTAAAGTATGCGCAATTCATAATACATTTTTTTCTGGGTTTCTTATTGCGGGG
>NW_004797527.1:545951-554622 GCF_000002075.1 Aplysia californica
ATGTGTGTGTGTGTGTGTGTGTGTGTGTGTGTTATTTCCCATTACGTGTTGAACACAACCGTACTTCTCAAATGAGACATTGCAGTATTTGCTGTGTGCTGCTAGTACGTCCTCACTCACACACCGTCGTTTCAAAGGGGGGAAAAGACATTATTTCGTTGTTTATATGTTTGGTTTTCGTTTGTTTCTTCGGGGCTTCTTTGTTTTGTTTCGTTTTGTTATGTAGCATGAAAAAGAAAGAAGATAACGTTGTCATTCAATATCAAATATTTTCTGGCCCCAAAACAGCCAAATAAGTAGGGTGAAAGAACTACGAAAAATTAATCATATTACAGGTGCACTCACCATAATATAACTTGTACGGAGTAAAGACCCGTTCCAATTCTGTATGTTAACAATGAATTGGGAGACTGTATCTCCGAATGGGAAGTACTTCTTTGGGGGGAACAGCACATAACGAATGAGGACCCTCAATTGAGGATTTGAACCACAGGCATCCACAGTGTACTCAAGTACGATGCCACGGGAGCTTGTCCAGCGACGTTCACCATAAAAAATACGCTACCCCAAAAGCGGACTCCAAGCGAGATTTGGAGTTGTGTAGTTAAGGAAAAAAAGCTCTTTGAAAATAACAGACAAATTCAACTGGGCTTTGCAGAGTGCCTTCTTGTTTATTCTGGTGTGTCCTCATGTGAAAACATTGTCTTCGCTGAATAAAATATAATATTAGTAGAGGCCGCTGAACGCATTTATGTAACGTCATAAGCTATCATATCGTTTGCTTGCATACCTGATGGGTCCTTTCCTTGATGGACATTGAATACGACTCGTCCAAAACAAACAGGACGTCCAAATTTCCCTTTCGACATTGGAAATTGGTAGGACCAAAATCACCTGAGGAAAGTATTAAAGAGTTCAGCTGTATACAGTTCATTGAGGGGTGGTTGGAGTGCTCTATTTCCGGATATTTCTCACTACTAGATTAAATGACCATTTTCGTAGGGTTTTTTTAAATAACCTTTATAGAGTGTTTGTTCATATAAATATCTATCTATTTTGCCCTTTTCTCTGACCAGCCTAATAGGGTACGAAAAATAAACAGTTTGCTTCATCACGCTATGGTTCTAGATCTAAATCGTCGGCCACATGATACAATGTCACAAGCCCTCAAACCAAAATTTTTCGGGACAGAGAAAAAACTGTTTCATTCTTTTATAAATTAAGTGTACACTTCGAAATTGATAATGAAAGAAGGGAAAGGCATTAGTGATTGATTGAGATGAATCATTTTGTAAAAAGGTGCTTTTGTAATGAGATAACTGGCTAGGCACATTGTGCGATCCCTTTTTTTACTCTGATTATAATGTACTAAGCTCTCGCGCACTGCAGTTTATTATTACGTCCAAAACTTGGTTTGCTGGAGAACAAATTATCCTGCAGCTTATCACAGGTTTCTTAGGTATTATTGATAGTTTGTAAACCTGTAACTGTAAAGAATATAACATAAAAGGTCAGACAAGAAACAGAAAAAGTTCTAGTAGAAACTATTTCTACCAATTTTTTACAGACATCGTCAAACTGCACTTTTGACAATTGTTCGTACAATCCTACTCATAAAAATATCCAAATGACGACAAATTGATTGCTTCGAAGTTTTACTGGAAATATGGTTATTTTTAATTGTGTGCGTTATAATACTTCGAAAAATACGCGTCTTATTTCGCGGTCCTATTTTTACAATGGAAACGCTCATCTACAGTCACATTTATTCATCACACACACAACACACACACGCACACGCACACGAACACACGCTCACATACAAACACACACACGCGCGCGCGCACACACATACACACTCACACACACACACTCGTGCACACAGTCAAATATATATTTAAATATATTTTAACAAAGAATTGCTGTAAAGTGTTCTAAAAAGCATGGGCCATTACATATTTCAGCCCCTGTAAAAGTTAGTCTTCTTTATAAGTGCAGTGCAGGGGCAGTGGTTCTTTATAGTATGTGGTTGCTAAGTTTTGACATGTCTTGTCAGTCGTCACAGAAAATGAGCTTGTACTGAATGTCCCCTTTTGAGAAATAGCGGAGCGCTCGTATGTCAACCATTTTTGTGGCCCTGACTTTTCTTCCTGGTCGAATGGTCCTGTCTTCTTCTTCTTCTCGATCGCATCTCACTTGAAGTCTGGTAACTGTCAAAAATTGGGCCGTCCTGCTCAGTTCATCTGTCGGCACGTATAGCTTCTCTTGTAGTGTCAGTGGGGTTGGCCAGGTTTCCTGTCTCAGGGCCTTGTGTGTCTTGCAGTGCTGAAGAATGTGAAGAATGGTCCTGTGTTCTTGTAACGATTATTATTTTATTTTCTGGAGAAAGTGTGTCTAGGTAAATAACTTTACATGGCTGAGGGCTTTGACGCGCCAGTCTGAAGACATTAACATAGTCAAAATATACGTGTATAACAGCGTTTTGGTGGGATCGCTCTATGACGCTATGAACACTATTGGGTGTGCCTCTTTGTGACGTTGAACTCATGAGCTAGAGCTGAGATGATACTGGAGAGTGTAACGGGTTTTTTTATTTTGATAAAGGCATCCATCACTGTACAGTATTATTCCGCTATAGGATTTGACAAAGGACTGTATGTAGTCTACAATGCATGATGGAAATTCGTCAGAAGTTAGTCCAACTTCAACTTCATGCCAGACATAACATTTCACGTACCGGGTTGCCATATTGCAGACAGTAAAGTCATGCAAGGCAAGCTCTGTTCTCTGATCTAGTACACAGCGGAGGCTTTGAGCATGGGACACAAGACACATTGAAGACCCATGTAGACACGTCCACTCTCTCTGGTGTTTCGTTTGTTTAGGTCTCCACTGCTTTCTTGTCAATATCTCTCTCTAGCCTTGCAGCCTCTTTGCTTTCTTTGTGAACTACCCACGCACATTCTGTTATGTTGCCTGTTTGGTACCCGACGCAAATGTTGTTGGGTTTTGTTTTGTTTTTGTTGTTTTTTTGGTGGATAAAACAAAATTGTTTTGGTTGAACTCTTTCCTGAATATGGCGAGTCCAACAGTAGGTATTTTACTTTCTTCACATTTTGTTACTTAAAGTCTGTATACGTCGGCCAAACTTATAGACGTTGGTTCCAAATACAACTTCGAGGAACTGTCTACAATAATAACAGGTAACCTTTGGGAGACAATATAGAAAGTGTTCATTTTGGAATATGTTGGACTCTTCTGCTCTGTCAGAGTGTGAAGTAGACCTAACCAATTTGTTGTTTCTTTGGGTCGAATAGGTTTGACGTTTGACAAACTTAAATTAAGTACCACACTGTTATTTTAAGGATGTTCTTTCTGCTTTGTCAACTGTATAGCGATAGTTACAAATCAGTCAAACTGTTAACCCCGCCTCCTGGAGGAGTTTCGAAGTCAACTACGAAGGCGAAAATTTAAAAAAAAGAAGACTAATAAAAAAATTCTAGTAGATGAGAATGAACCATGTAATAATGTAGCCATGATACGGTATTTTCCCCTTTAATGGATCATGTAAAAGCCCATCATTACTTCAACTCTCCTGCTCAGCATCGGGATCCCCTTCAGAAGTCTTAACAGTGCAATACATTATTACCCCCTTGTCTACATCAGCTGGCCCAAATGTGAACATATTTTCGGCACATATAATAGAAAACATAATGTCTCCTAGATTAGACTTTTGAGCACACACCATTAGGTGGACCCGCCCCTAGATTGCGTGACCATGTGGGTGGTCATCAAGCGATCATTTCGCCTATGCTGCCCAGCAGAGCGTAGCTTGCGATCTTGGAGCACATGTAATTTGACTGCCTGTGGGCATGGCACATTGTGTTTCTTTGCTTTTTTCAACATTCAAAATGTGACTTTCGACCAAATACTTCTTGAGCACATGCAACCAATACCACAGGTTAAGAAACTGCTATTTGTTTTTGTTTTTATTTTTTGGGGGGTTGTGACATTGTATCATGTGGCCGACGAAATCTTTTCTTGGTTAACAAAAAGGTTTTTCCCTCCCGTGCCCAGACGAAAGACCGTTTGAGATAATCTTATAACGTCAGGTTGGGCATAAAAGTATTATGAAATAAGATGAAAATGTCAATGTTCTCCCAAATGGAAATCAGGCCTTTATCCTCAGACAACATCTTACTCAACTAAATTTACGTTTCAGTAGAATAAGAAATTTAACAACGTCATCCCAAAAGCCCAATCTGCGTCTTATATAACGTATGAGACATCCTGCCATCACATGTTCTGCTAACTATCTTTCTAAATGTGGATAGACGCTAAAAAACTACATTATCATTTTATCGGGTTTTTTGCAATTATGGAAAACCTGCACGCCACTTCGTGACATGTTTCTGTAGGAAGCCATGCATCTAGTAATAGCACCAGCAAAAACAGCAATTACGAGGATTGTCATGAAAACGACATCAAAGCAACAAACAACACTTTTTATGTTGAGAAATAAGGTCCCCTGATGTTTAAATTAAGCGTCCCGTAGCATGTCTTTCAACATAATGTTCAAGATTCGATAATTTGAATAACTAACATTCAGCACATAGCTATTTTCAATCGATCCTCGATCTGACCTAGGTATGGGGAAGGACATGACTTCGAACCCAGCTTTTGCGCCGAGAAACATGGTCGAAAAATACTTTTATCTTTTGCCCTTTTGCATTTATAGATTTGTATGGTGGGGTGGGTATAGCACTCATAATGATATAAACTGTGTAAGTTCAATAATATATGTGACCTCTTAAAATAATTCGTTAGACATAAAACCTTGAAACTCCCTCAACCAGAGTTCAAGTTTGCAAAGTCCCCCAGAAACGTACACACCATAGCCCAGCAGTATGCTTTCTGAGCAATAGGCCACCTTGTGTAAGCATGATTACCAGAAAGGCTTTTTAGTCTCTTCAAGTCGCATATGGAGATCAGTTTCATTTGCGTTTGCCCAACATATGTGCATAGATTGATTTTTTTAAAAATTAGTTTGACTTTTTGTTTATCGACCTTATAAGTATACATTCCGTCAATTTTGGCTACTCTGGTAGTAATTATAGCTGTTACTTCGTGACCGAGGATTGTTAGACTTACTTCCAAGAATTGTGTCCAGCATTCAAGTAAAGGAACTCAGTCATTGAAATTATCCTTTATTTTTAGGATTGGTGATACTCAGAATTCTAATAAAATTTCAAATAAGGAAAAGCAATCTGGATATAACAAAATCCACTACAGTTTCTCACCACTTTGATAAGTAAGACTGGATGTTGATCGACGTAAAACTACATTTGTATTTTTATTACTTTTTATGTGCAGGTCCACTGCCAAGTAGACTGCACCCATTAACTCTGATGGCTCTTGTGGTTCTCTGTCGTATTGTTCTTG
Source organism: Aplysia californica (assembly GCF_000002075.1). Taxonomy (NCBI): domain Eukaryota; kingdom Metazoa; phylum Mollusca; class Gastropoda; order Aplysiida; family Aplysiidae; genus Aplysia; species Aplysia californica. The sequence continues at coordinate 551,394 of NW_004797527.1, forward strand.
ATTTATTTTTAATATGTAAGAGATTATTTATATTTAACACAAACGTATAAATCCAGTAGCAAACCAATGGGTGATTTTGCCCTTCCTTTATCAGCTATGGAACTATGCAAAATACGATGCCAAAAAAGAAAAAAGAAAGAAAATTGAACATTATTGTGTCTTTTAAAAGTTATGTCAGTGCATGGGAATCGGAAGAAAATAAAAGTTTATATCTTGTTTTCTGTTACTTACCTTCTTTGTATAGACCAAAAACAATTCCTATCAAAAGCAGATAATGTATTGAATCTCTCATGGCAATAGGCCAGGTCCAACGTTTCCGTCTGCTGATGTTGAAAACAACTGCATCCAGAAATGCGGTTGACGAACTAAAAACTAATTTTTATAGCTTCCGGTGATATGCACCATTCTTGAATGTTTAATAATTTAGATGAGAGGCACTATTCATCACGAAGGAGGTTATCAGCGAGTATCAACATCTATAGTCCATAATGTGACCTTATCAAGTAATGGACTTTCAAAACGTGCAAATGTTAATGTTTCTACTTCCTCAAAAATATGCATTCCACTTCGATATATCTATCTATCTCTATATGTATTTGTCCATCTATCTATCCATCTATCCATCAACACATCTATCTGTTTACATCAAATTCCCGCCCCCCGCCCCTTCTCCTCTCTCTCTCTCTCTCTCTCTCTCTCTCTCTCTCTCTCTCTCTCTCTCTCTCTCTCTCTCTCTCTCTCTCTCTCTCTCTCTCTCTCTCTCTCTCTCTCTCTCTCTCTCTCTCTCTCTCTCTCTCTCTCTCTCTCTTCTCGTTCTGTATCTAGAATATTGTCACTTTAAGTAATGAGCTGTTTCTGATTTCGTGATTATTGTTCAATAATGTTATATAGTCTTCTTATTTTTATCAAGATAATCTGTTGAAGATGTGAACTATACCAGTACCAGTGTGAGCACAATTATAAACAGAATGGTGAACTTTTCCCTGCCTAAAGCTTAAAAGTATTAAAATGTGTATGTTAAATCCAATGTCATTTTGTGCATTCAGCATGCTAAATTACATTAAAATAAATGAAATAGCAGTCTTAAGTCTCTAATGATTATCATTTTATGAAAGTTTACACCTACAAAGATGTATTCTATGCGTTCCTTTTGCCAAAACGCGAAATGAGTCATTCGGTTATTTTCGCGATAGCATACTTCAAACACTCTTTGTCCTATGCTTGCAGCGTGGTAAAATCGGGTGCTCGTCAAAATAAAGAAATCGGAGAAACAAGCATTTTTTCCGTCGTTCGGAAATTTTTATATAATTTTAATTTTTTGGTTTAACCTCTTTTATGTCCATATAAAAACATACTTCCATGTGACTTTTATTGACAAACCCCGATTAAAGGTACAAAATATGTCATTTTCTGTTTTGAAGGACTCTTTAGCTATTGGAGTTACCAAACTTTGGCAGCCATATTCTCGCTAATTTCCCCCACTGAAACCAAGCGGTCTCACTTCCTTTAATCACGAATTTCTTGAGTTCTATTTAAGATACATGTAGATGGATAATTATTTCATTAGAAGCAAGGCAAATAAATCAGCTTTGAGATGTTACCAATAACTCCACATGCTCAAGAATTCCATCAACTCGTGCCACAATGCTTAGATCAACAACATCACAAAGTTTTGACTTCACAAAATGATAATTTTTTTAAATACTTGAAGTACTTGTAGTAATTGAAGAAGGCCATGTGGGCCCCTCCTTGATAATCCTCGGGAAAAAAAACACAGTTTCCAGGACACCTGAAAAGACCCAAAAAAAGTATTGAACATTTGGTTACTAACATTTCAAACAACTGGCCTCTGAAATTGACCTTTTTTTAAATAATAAGCCAAATTTGTACACTGAAAAAGCCATTTCGAAACATTTTTATGGGTTTGCAGAACCGGAATTATACGCCCGAGGATTTCTTTAGTCTTTGAATGCCTTATTAATGTCCTTGACTTCAAAAAAATACAAACATTGAGTATGTGCATTAGTCCTGCTTTTCGCGAGTTTTGTAAGCTACTTGAAATTCCCTACGTTTTTATTTAATTTGAACCTTGAAAACTTTTTTTTAAATTTATAGTAAGATTTTAATGATTTAAACGGTGAATTTCCTCATTTATGCAGCTCTTTCTGGTCGAATAGAGGAAATGTTTTTGTAAGTAATTTGATTTTTTTCTTTGTAGTACCTTCGAAGCAATAGAACGTGGTTTCTTAGGAGACTGCTGAGAATATCTTAAGGCGGGACTACACTCCAAAGTCCCGATTCGGTTCAACATTTTGCAATTTGAGTTGCAGGCATTTTTTGCTTCCTCCGTTTCTCCTACAACTATTTCATTGCTTAAGAACCCCCAAATACCTTATTTCGTCCCATACCGGACATGTTTGTCACCACCATTTCCTCGTAAAGTTAATATTTTATTTTTCTTTATCGGCCGTTTTCTCAACACGCGATTTTTCTCTATACTTTTTTTAAAAACGTCAACATTTTTTTATCCAATCTCTGTGAAATTTTCACAAAATGAAGAGACGATGTGATACTAAAGTTTCGTCTCTATTGAATGATTGATACATGGAATAGATTTTTGCTTGTGGTGTCTGGAGCGTTGTTTTTCACGAATTTTTTGCAAACTTGAATACTACCTGAGGAAAAAAATTCATTAAAAAAATGTCTAATACGTTTAGGAAAAAAATCAACTGAATAATTTTTAGACCTAATGTTTGCTAACATGAGCACAAAAAATCAATTTCAATGAACAATAAGTGCGGTATTCATTACGTAAGACATGTCAACAAAATCCAATATGGCCGCTGTATCCATAGAAAAGAAACTTTTGTCTCAAATTTGATAGCACAGTTTAAAACTCTTTACTATCTTTGTTATATTAGTAAAATGTGGTAATATTTGGTCCTTTTAAACTTATATTAATGAAAGGGGCGGTATATCTACACAATTTCATTTGCATATGTGCATGTGTATGTATGCCTTATTATCTACCCTGCATTAGCACTCCAAAGTGTCTACTTCATTTGCTTTCCACTTCTATCTAAGATAAGATACATCTTTGTTGTCCAGATCCTGGCACATTGGTTTTGTGTTTCACCACATACACACATGCACACACATGCACACACGCACATACAAAACACACACACACACACACACACACACACACACACACACACACACACACACA
>NW_004797527.1:554722-558142 GCF_000002075.1 Aplysia californica
TTTTCTTGGGGGGAGAGGAGGGGGTCATTTCCCCAATCATACTTCAGTCTCATCCGCCTTGCTCTCTCTTTCCTCATTCTTTGCCCATCCAGTCCCACCCTCACTCCATGTTTTGTGGAATCATTTTGTTAGAAATATATGTTGTTATATTTTAAAGCCAAGAAGTATCTATGTTTTTGTAAGAATAAAGTCAGTGATCAATCATTTTCCACTGATTAAGTTCTATGACCGAAAATTCTGCAAATTTTGTTATCCAGTTTATATTTTTGTTGTGGTCCTTTGTATCCCAATTTCTTTTCTAAATCATGTCATAAAAATGATCTTACCATTACAATTTGTATACATAGTACATGTATTACAGTAAATATGCGACTAAGTGAGCTGGTATTTTGATGCGAGTAACTTTTCGTACCATCCGTATTATATTACAACTGTACGTGAGTGCTCATAATGCTGTAATTAACATTGACAAAGAAATTTCGAGAGACAATTGAGTCAGCGCAGCTTGTTTTGAAAAGAGATTACGCTGCGTACGCTGCATTGTTTTGAACTTACAAAGATGGCGGCAGCCTCGATAAACTCCGCCCTGTCGGCTTCAACTTGGTTGGAACTGTTGAGCGGGCGACGCAGCGTTAGGGCCTCTCCCTATATAATTACTCCAAGGTGTAGGCTTGGCTCAAATATAGTAACATGCATATTTCATAAAAGCATATTATTTTTTTATATTTTAATATAACCATGTCTAAGTAGAAAATCAGTTCATCTATAATTTAAAAAACAAACAAAAACGAATCAGTTCTTTTAAAACATACTAATTCCTTTATAACATATAATATACAAATATATACATACATATACATTCCTCAGTAGAAAAATCAGCGAATCAATAACATATATATTATTATATATCAATTTCCCTATAGAGATTCAACTATTCTATAGTTTCTTCCCCAGCAGAGAATCAGCTTGCCTAGGACATTCATTTTTAAAAATAACATAACCAATCCTGAGTAGGAAAACCAGTTAATCTGTAACATACCCAATCCACAGTGGAGAATCAGCTCGTCTGTAGGCATAACAAATCCATTTATCAGTAGAGGATTACGTCATATATATCAAGTACATTCCTTTATAACATTACCATATTAATGCCTTTATAACATATCCAGAACTCGGTAGAGAATCAGCTAATCTATAATCATCCTCAGAAAAGAATCAGCTTGTCTATATATTTCTTCAGTAGAGAAGCAACTCATCTACAACATATACATTCCTTTATAGCGTATCAATTCCTTTGTTTAGAAAAAAAATATACTTATATTAATAATCATTATTATGATTGTTATTATTATATGCCCTTCCATTCCTCTGTAGAGAATAGACTCCTCTATAATTATTACACCCATCCCTCAATAGAGAACCAGCTCATAAATAACGACCAGTCCTCCGTAGATAATTACTCAGTTCATAATATATACTAGATGTATGACACAACCATTACTCAGCAGAGAATAGACTGATCTAAAACATAGGCCTATGCATATACATCTCAGTAAAGAATTGGGTTATCTAAAACATATTGTTATGTGTCACAACGCAGTGGAATCAATCGCTCGTCGGTTTTTGGGGGGTTATTGATATCATCTTAAAGTTTGTTATTTCATTGCGTCTGAGGGGGGAAAAAAAGATCTACGCTTCTATCTTGAATAGAAGTCGCGATATTTGCAAGTGAAAGGAGTAGGCTCAGCTGTTGTCAGAGACAAAAGTAGCAAGAAAATTGCCGCCAAAGTTTCGTGAGTTTCAAAACCTAAGTGTCTGCAAATTTACAAGTCCTCTGCCTTTGATCAAGGCTTGTAAGTAAAATCCACACAGAAAATGTGTTTTTGAAATGAACCTAAAAGGCGCTGAGCACACACAAAAAAGAAATCGATTAAAAATTGCCGAAAAGACGAAAAAATTACGTTTTCTTCTATATCATTATTTTTACGAGCGCCTTATTTCACCACAATGGCTCACGTATTATCTCAGTACAGAATCAGCTTTTCTTAAACATATCCATCCCTCGAAGAAAATCAGCTCATCCGCCGGGAGACAAAGACACTACACAGCAGCGGCTCCTTCAGGCTGGCTCGAACTGTCAGCTCAAACTTGGACCAATCACCGCCCTGGTTCTGCAGACCATACACGTAAGGCTTGGAGCTCAGAGAGCTACTCTCTAAACACGCTCTCGTCATTTCGATTGTAGTCTGCGAGACGACTCCTGGAAAACAAGACTTGAATTCTTGCAGCGCGGCTATGACGTCATCAACCCCTGCCCTCTTGGCCACCACTTCCGCCATAGACGATTGGTCGTAGTGCACGTGGCTCTGAAAGTATGCGGAGTCGGGTCCCGTATCTGTGCGGTAAATCTTTCGGATGAGGTTCTCATGTTCGATCGGCAGTTTCTGCGACACTTCAAAGGATAAGTTGGTGTACAGGTTGTCTTGAATGTCATGGTTGACTGCAGAAGAAAACAATTCAGGAAGAGTTGAGCAAGCAAAGCATAATTATTTACATAAGATTACGAAAAGATCTAAATATATATATATGTTACAATAAGAATGCGTACCTAGTGAATACGCGTAATCACTGAATATTTTAGTGAATACACGTATTCACCGTTTCACTTAGGGGTTTCACGTAATCACTGAAATTTCTAGTGATTACGCGAATTCCCTAAAATTAGACCCATCATTTCACGTGTTTTTACTACTGAGCATTCAGTGAATTCATGTAATAGCCCCGCCACTGTACAGGGATTACGCGTTTTCACTTAAATATTCAGTGATTACGCGTATTAACTAGATTGATCTACGTGTTATTACTGTAACATAGATATGCCAGCTGGCAAACAAGGAGACAACGTTTGAGTGCCAGTTCCACTTGTTGATCGAGGGAGAGGCGATGCTAGAAATACCCTTGGTGTCATAGTTGACAGACAAGAATATAGCCGTAAAAGATGGTTTGTATTCCAGAAATCAGTTCGATCTGTGCCCTGAGCGTCTTCTGAACACTGACGACATAAACACCGAAAAAATAGTTTCACTGCGTTCGGCGGTGATTTTTCAATCCTCTCCAGGTGGACCAGGCTTCACAAGATGTAACTGTACTGGTGCCAAAAAGTGTAGTTCGAGGCGATGTAAATGCCGTAAAGCTGGTCTTCAGAGTAACTCACACTGTCATAGCAGCTTTAATTGTTGTAACAAGTGACGACGTCGATGGATTTTAGTCTTAAGTAGTAAACTGAAAACTGAAACAACAACAACAACAACAATGGTGTCTGCCATTTAGAAATAATAAATGCTTTGTTTTTAGATTGTGGAGCAGGTGTGTGTATGTGTGTGTATGTGTGTGTGTGTGTTGTGTTGTGTGTGTGTGTGT
>NW_004797527.1:558977-570955 GCF_000002075.1 Aplysia californica
ATATATATATCTCACTCTCACTCTCTTTCTCTCTTTCTCTCTCTCACACACTCTATCTGCCTCTCTTTCTATCTGTCTCTCTCTCTGTCTCTCTCTCTGTCTCTCTCTCTGTCTGTCTCTCTCTCTCTCTCTCTCTCTCTCTCTCTCTCTTTCTCTGTCTCTCACAATGTCCCACAAAACTTACTAGAAGATGCTAGAACTATGGATAGGGCTATAGCTCAGGCCATGAACAGTAGGAGTCGATTAGGTGAAAGTGAAAGTAAGAATCAGAATAGCTTTCTTCTTCTTCCAAGTCTAGTCCAAGTAATATGCATGTACAAATCGAGTAGTCCTAGTTGGAGGAAGAGTAGCACTAAATCTATTAGTTGCAGATGTAACAAAACACAAGGTGAGAAAATGACAGTAGTATCTGTGTGTGGACTTCATACAGAGGTATAACAATAGGATCATGTACACCTATCGGGACTCGATTTCATGCTTCCACACCAAACCAACATACGTAAATTAGAATTAACTGCTCGTATGCTGTTTCTGATTTATTCAGAAAGTGCTCTGTAATACATAGAAGACGTAGTGTGAACACTCCATGCAGGAAAGTTATTTTTTGTTAGATGGTTTTATTACAGATTGGGTGCACAAAAATGTGCTTAACCCTTAGACATAACCATTTCAAAATATTGATAAAATAAAATCATTGGGACAAATGAGATGCAGTTTTCTGTTTCTGTGAAAGCATTTCTTTCTTTCTTTTGCTGCATTAAAAAAATTGTGATATCTTTCACAGTCTCTATGTGGTTAACGATTCAATATACCCCAAAACTATCGGGGTGCAACTTTTGTTGGTTAAAAAATAGCCCAGGCTCAAGTGACTTAATGAGCTTCAAGAAAGCATGGGATATGAGCCCCCCAAAAAATGTATCGAATTTTAATGACCATAATAACAGGTCTGAGGTCTAAAATGTCAAAAGTTCAAAGTATGGTGTGAATCTCTGAATAAATCGACTTTGAGCTGTCGGAGACAACTTAATCACTTTTAGGGAGTTTTCAAGGATTTCCACCTCGCTGGTAAAATACACATTCCCCTACTTTGCAATTGGTAGGACGACAAACTCAGAATGTATTTAGTAGGCTTTCATGATCTGGAGGTTACGATGTTCGTCTCTCTTTCCTTTTTCAAAACCTGACAATGACGGAACATTTTCTTGTATAAAATCCTCTCCCTTCAGCTCCTTTCTTGCTTTCTAGCCATGGTCTGTCGTTCTCTTTCGTTTCCACTTTCTGCCCTCACTCCCCATCCCCCTTTGCGTCTCCCTATTGGCTCCTGACTCTCTCTCTCTTTCTCTCTCTCTCTCTCTCTCTCTCTCTCTCTCTCTCTCTCTCTCTCTCTCTCTCTCTGCCCCCTTTCTACTGCTACTCCTTGGCTTCCTCTTAGACCTACAGCCTCACACCTGATCTTAGGTAAGATCTAACACCAAGCCTTCTGGGATAAGGGCGAAACATCTCGGAGGCTCTGTGTGCAAGTTCTGCCTGTTAAAGATCCCGTAGTGGATAAATATCGATAAGAATAGGCTTCGGTCTCCACCAGGGCAAAATTCAAAATTAATTTCTACTAAACTGAAAATGTTTTATCTCTCCAGCACGTTCATATGACCTAATGCAATGCGAGCACCGTAAAACATTTACCAAAATGAAACAAAATAAGTATTTAATATACATGCACGTATATAATCGTATACTTCGCTGGACTGCCCATATCGTAAGAATGCTTGATTTCAAAATTCCGAGGTCAGTATCATATAGTGGCTTCGAAAAGAAATTTGAAATGTAATCACCCAATCATCGTGTTATAGTCTAGTACTACCCGCTCATGCAGCAGACCACTTTAAAGCTAATTAGATTCGGCATCAGCATCTGACCTAACAATATTTTATCCATGTTAAGAAACGCCTGAGATAATAACAATATGGTCACTCAAAACTGACCTTAAAAACACAGGCTTTGCAAAATTGCGCGAAATCAGGGAAACGTAAAAGTGTTTTCGTTCGTATATCGAGGTGCATCAACATTGGTGGTGAGGAATTGTTATTGAATATGAAATGAAAAAAGAATCTTGTTGTTTCTGCTATGAACAACATTTTCTGGTAATATTTTCGAACAGATTGAAAAACAGAGCAGTTACAAATACCATGCAAAACTTGGACTTAACAGTTACACGTGTTCTTTAGTTTGAACTTTGATTTGGTTTAAGAACTATTGTTTTGGTGTTGAGCACCAAACGTTTTTTACATATAAGACTGTGTTAGTTAGATTTTGGATTTAATAGTGTAAAGCGCATAGAGCCTGCTGTTGAGCGGGGATATGCGCTATACAAATGCTATTTATTATTATTATTATTATTATTATTATATTATTATTATTATTATCTGTCAGTGAGGAACAGACGCCACAAAACTGCAATGGGTTCGGTGGTCAGGGGTAGAATGAACAAAAACTTCCCTCGTGAGAATCACTGGATGGCTTGATTTAGTGGAGTACAACGTGCAAGTCGAGCTCAAACATCATGTCTTACGCTTATGTTTGTCAAATGGCATTTAAGCAGACATCTTCATGCGTAGCAAAGCATTTTTTTACAGGACAATTCTAGGCATTTTTTGGAAAACAAAATCAAATCAACGTTGGAGTGGTGACCAGTAAATAGCCCATATATGTTTTTTCTACAGGTATGTGAAGTTCCATGAAACAGCATCTGAAGAAAAGCGACTTTGCTCCCAATTCAGACCCTTTGTTTGCACACTCTTTAACGTTTGAGATGAAATGACATATAATTATGTCCAAAGTTTGATAGAGTCGATGCCCAGAAACACAAAAACAATGGCTCCCAAGAAAACCAAAAACATTTGTGCTAGGTGTGTAGTGTCTGTGATATGTTATGTTGTTTCTAAACTTTTTTTACCCCATCCTGTTAGATCTTTCTTGATCTTCCTCTTTATTTGAAATCAGATTCACTGGTGTGGTAAGCTCTAACCGCTATTTGTTTCTGATTCATTCTGGTTAGATGTCCGTACCATTTGACTATTTGACGCTCTATTACGGCGTTTCTTTCTGTGTAGGATGTAATCTTCCTCGGTCTTTGATTTTGCAACTTGTTTAAAGCCTTTTTCTTTAGCTGGATGGCTTCCTTCACTTGGTCATTCCACCATACAGCTGTTTTCCTTTTCTGCCCTCCTATTTTCCTGGTGTTGCACTCTTCTTTCAATGCTCTGTTCACACATGCTTTGAAGTGGTTCCATTCCTCTTCAATGTCTCCCGGTTGTTTGGGCAATTTGTGAATACATCTTTCATACGTTCATGCATCTTATCTTTGGTATCGTCATTTATATTTCTGAGATTTACGACTTATCGTCGTTTCCTGGATTCTAACCTTTTCCTGTTAGGTATGTCGATAGTCACGATGACAGGTCTGTGCTCAGTGTCTGTGATTTAATTGAGTATCTCTCTTGAGTCTCTGAGGTTACTCAGTTTCTATCTTTTGGCCAGGATGAAATCAATTTGAGATATTGTCTTTACATAATTCCATTTGCACCAAGTTTAAACTTGACTCCTTTTGTGTTGGGAGAAGGTATTTGATATGACGAGGTCACGTTCTGCTTCGCCTAAGTGACAAAATTTTCGAAAATCACAGTCTGATCCCTTTGTGCAGTACAACCTTTGATACGCCTTATGTTAAAATTCTGAGTTTGAAAGATTACTGTAAAGTGTTTCAATCTTTCAATAAATCAATCGCCTATATCACACCAGTCCCTAATTTCTATGAGATTCAACCGCCCAAGTGCCACTTTTGCAGACCGGTGGCGAATGGGCTGTTGAATCATGCAGATTCAGCGGCTTGTTGAGGTGTTCACCAGTCGCATAGGCGGAGCGACCAACACTACTGTGGCCTTTGTCAAAACAGACCCGAGGGCAACATCACAACAAAGTGCTGCCTTGCTAGCTTCGGCTCAGTTTGAACCCTATCGACAGCCAGAAGATTTTGTCAAGGCAGTTTGCGTAATCTATCACCAGGTTTGGTAGTGTAGTTGAGAAAGGGCAAGATGACGTCAAAGAATGTTAATACTGACTCGACCAAGTCGGTAAATTGAGGCAAAGCAACTGACGAATGAATTTAGTAAAAGGTCTATGATTGACAGCTAAGGACCGCTTATTTCACATTCGGAAAAAGTATTGGAAAATATTTTTAACGCGACTTTTCGCCTTTCTTAATTTACTTGAACTGTGCGCCCCTAGCTGTGTCTGTCATATACTATTCTTGAATCATTGATTAGTTTTAATCAGTGCGGGTGGATGATACTTAATTTGTCACTCGAAAAAAAAACCGCTCATAAACTTATTCGGCCCGAAAATCATCTCTTCAACAAACTTTCAACTTCAACTCTCCAGCTCTACACTTCAATTTGAAACAAATGTCATACATTCTAACTAATATTAGTATGTGAAACAATGAGTTTGTATACAACTGCCCTCACACAGTGGTTATTTATGACTGTTGCAAAGACAGTTTACATGACTTGGAGATGGGAGCTCCACGATTGTCAAATTACAAGAGAGCAGAAGAGGACGAGCAATTTTGTGATGAGTTATTCTCCGAAAAACTTGAAGAAATTACTTTCCAATTACTACAGACAGAATGCAGGCAAAATCTATCTCGACTAACACTTTCAAAGCCTCAGAGGCTTTTAAAGAGAGTACCAAAGAAATAGAAAGGGTCACCACAAAATGTTCCAGACGACGTTAGAGAGATATCCAAATAGAGCAACCTGTTGTTGTATGTACGTCGGAAGGATCAATGTGATTTAAGTAAGGTAGGAGAAAGAATCTAAGATGAATCTTGCCCAAAACCCAGTGTATGGGACCAGGTTATGTCTAGTGTGCATGGACTTGTTATTACGGCGCTGAACGCATGTGCTACACTATATCATAACAGGACCAAATTAGCTGTCAATATTTTTTTTTATTTGGTAATCAAAGATGTGAAGTGTCACGTTTGGCCAGAAGGAAAAGGACCATTGATTGCCAATGATTTCTCTTCTTTTGTCTGTAACTTCCTCAAGGAGTCTACTGACAATAAATACGTTCATTATTATACAGTACAGTGATAGCTATACTTAACAGACCACAACGCTATCTTGCCAACTGCTGTCAGAGACATTTGTACCAGATAGAGCAAAACTGTTAAACACAAATACCTTAAAAAAGAAACACAAATGGAAGTGGACAGCACACACAGTGTAATCGAAAGGTCCCTGAAATGTGGTATGGTCTATGTGCTCGTGGATAATCTTGAATGTTTTATAACAAAACAAGACAACACTAAACCCCCACCCACCCCCTATTCATGCTCGGGTTCTCGAGTTCTGGACCATTCAGACCTGGATGAAACAAAAACGACTCCGTTGTCATAAGCGTTCCTTGCTTTTGATACGCACTGAACAAAAACATCCCGTACAAATTGAATGTTAAGATGAACGGTATTTTTTACCAACTCCATGAGGCCAAAAACAGTCCTGCCCAAGAAGACCCAACCAAATAACTGAAATAATTACTCTTAACTTTATAATTACTCTTTAAAACTATTATGATTTGCTTTGACCGATTACTCAAACGCACAAGTAGCTTTGATTAACGTGATTCAAACGCCTAGACGCCGTCATACTGTCACTTAGTCGGTTGAATTTTTGATGCTCTAAACTGCCTATGTCCAGTAACTTATATAAGAAAGCTTTTTTTTTCAAAGTTGATGATAGACCATCGTCTTACTTCATAATATATCATATATCTGAATTCCAGATTCATAGGTACGAGCATAACGAAATAAAAACGTTTTTTGCTTCTCCTGAAAAATTTGTCTCTTGCACTTAGGCGGTTGAATCACGCGGCTAGCGATATACATATATACATATACATATACATATCAGCTGAACGATTTCATTTTACCTTGTTTTAACCGCAGTCAGACGATAGAGAACAAAAATAATTCGAGCTTACCTAGCAATACCTCACCATGGTGGGTTTCCAAAGAAACAATCAATACAAAATTTGAACGACCTAAGACCTGTGGCTTTAACATCAGTCCTCATGAAATGTTCAGAAAACTGGTTTTGAAAGAACTGATTAAATCAACAGAAGACATACAGGATAACATGCAATTTGCCTATCGTGCCAAGAGAGGCATGGAGGATGCCATTCTCGTGTTCTTAGATAACATCTACAAACACATAGACACACCAAGAAATTATTGCAGATTTTTCCTGATTTTTCATCCCCATTCAACACAACCCAACAGCACATAATGGTTTCAAAATGAATTGACATGAAAATAAACAAGAACATTATAGCTTGGATTCTCGAGTTCTTAACCAATCGACCTCAATATGTAAAATTAAATGGTGTAAAATCCTACCTAATATTCCCGAACACCGGTGCGCCCCAAGGCTGTGTATTCTCCCCTGTCTTGTTTACGCTCTACACCAACGACTGTACTTTTGACAACAAAAACATAAAACTAATAAAAATTTGCGGATGATTCCACTCTACAAGGCCATATAACAGCAAATGAGAATGAATACAGGGACGCTGTGAATCAATGTAGAAATTGGTGTGGTAACCACTTCCTTTTACTAAATGTAAAAAAGACAAAGAAATTAATAATAGACTTTAAAGTAAAAAAAGACCAATTGCAACAAACTATTTATTAAAGATGAAGAGGTGGAGGTGGTAAGCTCTTACAAGTATCTTGGTGTAACAATCGATAACAAATTTGACTGCCATCCCCACGCTGCTCTTGTGCATAAATAAAGTAAATCAAAGAATTTTTTTTAAGGAAATTAAGAAGTTTCCGTGTTGACAATAAGATTATGGCCCTTTTTACCATTCTTTGATTGAAAGTGTGCTATTATTTTGTATTTGCTGCTGGGGTGGGAATTGTAAGGTGATAAAGAAAAATTTGACAGAACCATTAAGAAAGCCAGCAAGATCTCTGGATATGATTTTAATAGAATGGATAAAATGTATAACACCACACGTACAAAAAAGATAAAAACCATTATAAACAACCCATCACACCCCTTTTCCACACAAATTGTAAGATCACGCAGCGACAGATATGTGCCTCCAAAAACAAAGAAAGAAAGATATAAAAGAAGTTTTTTACCATCTAGCATAAGGCTTTTGTCAGAATGAACATAGATGTGTGTTGCCCTTAGAGTATGTATCTGTATATAACTCCAAAAGTCTAGTAATTAAATTCCTGCATGTGGTTGAATGATGCATTTAATGTAAATGTACATTTTTGTCAGCTTTACTTCTCCTTTCATACTGAATTTTAATGAAAGTAATACATTTTTTTTTAATTAATTTTTTTATGTATACCTGCATGTGTTTTTACGGTCCTGTACAGGCAAGGAAAATTTCCCTCTGGGATAATAAAGTACTATCTTATCTTATCTTATCTCTTATCCTTAATTGGGGCCTACGACATATCGATGGCCATGATCAGACCTCCTAAACAACAATTTTTTAGACTTTTTCACACCATCACTTTCTACTGCTTACGGTGCACATGCCAAATGAAGGTTTGCATGAAAAAAACTGCATAAAAGTGTCTTTTATCGTAAGTAAACAAAACTCGTAAGTCCACCCCTCCCCAAACGCGGTTGTGATCAGAACCCGTAAGCGCTATCCTGCCGCTTACAAGCTTTGATTACAACAGAGCGCGGTGATTCGAGACAGGTCATCGACGCTTTGGAGTTGTCAAAGCAGCCCCTATCTACCTTTTGTGCCTAATTCACTATGTTTTCCAGTTCCGACACGTTTTGTATCAGTCACAATTGACGAATCTTCATCTTCTGTCAAATCTGCTGCACTTCTGACATCTGCTTCACCACACCCATCTGTACCCCTTCCAGTCAATTCAAAACCATATGCTTTGTCTGGTTCACCACGTTCTCAAATGTGATGGCCCTATAATATGTCACTCACCACCCATTGCCGAACGTGCATTAGTTCTGAATCTCCACTTATCAAATCCATATTATGTTCAGTCACCTCATGCTTCACTCTAGGTCGACCTTGCATCACTTTTTTGGGTCAGATTCCCCTGATCTCTCTGCTCATATGCCGGCCATTGTGGAAGCAACGTTGCATTCTTAGCCTAGTTCCCCACTGTATATATTGTCTAAACCAGATCATGAGGATAGTCTGACTTCAAAAACACAAATTAAAATAAAAGAACGTTCCAGCAGAACGGAAGCAGAACTTCTAACTACTGGATTTTTGCAAGCAAGGTCGGGCATACGTGTGACATGATGAAAAGAAACCCGTATGAGAACAGAAAGGGTCATTTGAATGCAAGAGAGCTGGGTTGAAGTGCAAAGAACTTTCCAAATGTGACAGACAGAAAGTTCTCAATTATATCTGGCCCGTGCATTTAGAAGGAAAAGCTGCATACATTAAAAGCCCAAACAGAAGAGTGTCCTGGGCATCTCTAGACTTGAATAGATGTTGAATATATTTTGGAAAAAGAACACCAGAAACTCCGTGTTTGCTAAAACATGTTCCTCAAGACAACAGCTATTGGTGATTGATGTACTATTAGGAACATTGCTGTGGATCGAGACACTTCTGTCACCAATGAAACTGCCAATACAGAGCGTTAACCAGATACTGCAGCTAGAGACAACCCTCACTACAAGAAAGCATCTGCGCAATAAAAACATTTCTTATTGGGGAAAAATATTAGTAGATTTACATAATAACTAAAATAAACAAAACAGCGTGATAACCAAACATTATTTCGTTGGTGTCTTTTTTGCTGCTTTTTTTTTTGGGGGGGGGGAGGGAACGAAAGGTGTATTTTTGCAAGATAATGATAAGACACATTTTCACATTTCGCCTACAGTAAGCCATATACATGCTAAAAGTGCGAAAAAATGGAAATCCATCTTTGGAAACTATAATTAAAGCAAAGCAATGTAGCTGATGAATAAGCTAAAAGTATCCGACACGCCTGTCGAAAAGGTACAGCGGTACAGACTTTAGTTCAGAAACCTGTAAATAGGAAAATGAAGAAGAACATAGACTTTTTCAAAGCATTAACTGTGAACCTCGTCTAAGCAAAGAAATGTTGGAAAGGTGTGTGTGGGTGTGTATATATATATATATATATATATATATATATATATATATATATATATATATATATATATATATATATATATATATATATACGTGTGTGTACATGCGTGTGCTTGTGTCTGTTGGTGCCTATTGTGTGCGTGTGTGTGCATGTATGTATGGATGTGTGTGTGTGTGTGTGTGTGTATGTGTGTTTGTGTGTGTGTGTGTGTGTGCGTGTGTGTGTGTGTGTGTGTGTGTATGTGTGTATGGGCATATGTGTGTTGGAATGATTGAAAAATAGGACAGGCAAGTGGAGAGAAACTGTTACAGATTCTATAGCCCGGAAAGAGAGAGGAGAAGCGTAGACGCAAGCCTGTTCTTTCATCAGACAACACTTCTGTCAGTAAGGACGACTTGCTAAGCTTATTCACTTTCAACTGATGGTGTTTTAAAAATTCTAACCAAAGAGGCTGTACACAGCACTAGAGCTCAGGTCAATGACATTTCACGTGTCAAACATGGGGACGGTCAATCGGTGTACTATAATAATATAATAATTTGTAAGGAGAGCACCAGTACGCAATAACAACAGTTAAGTGGAACTCCTAATAAGACAATACTGTGTAGATATAACGATGGTGCCCTCTTCATTGTGATTGGATGTACACATTGGCGTGAGAAGGAGCATAATCGCAGCTTTCACATGTAGAGTCTGAGTAGATAATGCGAGTAAACATATTTAGTTTGTTCACTTTATTCATTCAAATTCTGGCTAATTTATTTATTTTCGAAAATGCACATAACTTTGCGTGGCAGTCCTATTGGCCAGAGACTAAACAATGGTTTTTGTTTTGGGTGTTGTTGTTTTTTTGTTTTTTTTTTATCTTGATCCAGTGATAAAACGTTTTCTTCTGACCATATATTAAACTGTCCATACACGGGATAACTATAATAAATGACTTACAATAAACTAACTTATAAATTGTTGTTCATTGTCTGACAAAAATGAATACAATAAACCTAATTTTAACACCCTTTATAAGAGCCTTGTCCTGACATCACCTACAGAATACCATGACCACGCACTGCACTACATCAGTGATTTTATTATCCGCCGAAACACAAGAACAGCAAATGCAAAAACGAGATTCAGCCAAAACGCACAAACTATTTACATCCAGGCCATTATCACTACCTTTAACAAAGAAAATGTTGAAACGCTTCATCTTCCCCACATCCCTGTATGGCGCTGAAACCTGAACTTTAAGCAAGAAAAGAAGAAAACAAGATAGCTTCGTTTGAAATGTGGTGCTACCGTAGAATGGCCAGAATTAGCGGGAGAGCAAAAAGACGAACAATGAGGTGTGTCACATTTTCCACACAAGAGAAACTCTGCTTAACAAAACAAAGTGTAGAAAAATACTGTGGCCACTTAAAACAACACTAGACCATTGTGAAAGAGAGGCTTAACGGAAAAATGTGGGACAGGAGAGCCAGGGGAAGAAAAAGAATAACATGAACTGGCCTGGAAATGTCAGAATGTGCAACGGCAGCTCATAACCGTGAAGGATGGAGGGTCATTACAAGTCAGCCTCTGAGTCAGAGATGTCACTTCCAGGTAATCCAGCTATTATTCACAATGTCATCAAGAGGATCTACTGCTTAAAGTGTAAGAGATTCTTGACACCAAGCTGCCAAGCTGAGAAACACAACAACCACACACTGTTTGCACATCTTAAGGACAGGGGAGGACTAATATTCTCTGACTAGAAGGACCGGTTTGATCCGTGCAGCATGACCTCATAGCCCAGATCACAAAGCATGTCATAAGATCATGTACTAGTGGCCATGTGGTCAATGAGATTTGGGATCATTATTTATGAATACGCAGCATATTTCCAGCAAAGACAGCCAAGTCCGTCAAATGATGAAGGTTTCATGCACTGTTCTCTGCCAAATGATGTCACACTATCGTGAAAAACTGACCAGGGACAGACAAATCCATAAAGACAGGGGAACACGATGTCAGAAACTAACGAAGACAATGAGTATGAGAAGAGGGAGAGGGTTGGCAGCATGGAGTAGGAAAAACAGTTCATTTTGCAAGTATAAAATTGTCCTTTTTTATTAAAAATATCAGGAAGGCTCTCGTAGTCTAGAGGTTACGGTGTTCCCCTGTCATTCAATATGTCCCGGGTTCAAATCCGGATAGTGACAGAAAATGTTCTTCTCTTAAACAGTCTCCTTTCACATATTTTACTACTCTCTAACAATGTTCTGTCGTCTGCTTTCGTCTCCACTTTCTGCCTTCACCCCCTCACCTTCTTTGCCCCTCCTCTGGGCTCCTGCCTCATTTTGCAGCCTCTCTAGTGCTACTCCCTGGCTCCTTCTTACTGCTGTTTTTGAGCCACACCCATGATTTTCTGGTAGGAAAGATCTACACCTAGCCTTCTCGGACAAAGGCGAAACATCTCGGAGGTCCCTGTGCAAGTTGCGCACGTTTTCGAGGTCCAAAATCAATAAGAGTAGGCGTCGGCCGCCACACGAGCAAAATTCAACAATTCCTACCAAATGAAAATGTCTAATGTATCCCGCGCGATCAAATGACCATATCATGATACAGTTGCGATTGCCGTTAAACACTTACAACAAAAAAACCGCCAAAAAACAATATAAGTCACTACCCTTCCCACCATCCCCCACCACAACTCCCCACCTCGGAAAAACAAAAGTCAGACATCCTTGGGAGGAATTCTACATGCTTACTTGGATTTCACTGAAATGGAGCGGGGGGGGGGGGGCGGGGA
>NW_004797527.1:576055-578932 GCF_000002075.1 Aplysia californica
TCTCCAGGCCATAATATCTGGTTCCGTTTCACTTTGATTACCCTGTCAAACAAGTCAGCCTTCGCCCCTGACTGTAAGCATTATTGTGTCGGCGAGCAGTTGGGGAGACGCTCGCCGAGCAATAATTTAGGACGGCGACCATCTCGCCGAGCATCTCGCCGAGCGTCTTGCCGAGCAATTAGTTTGAATACTGGCCTCTTGCAGAGCCAAGAAACGTTGCGTCGAGTAAAATTTCACACACCGGCAAACTCGCCGTCCATGCTGACCATCGTGCCTACCCATCGCCGAGTTATTCGGCTTGCAATGTTATAATATATAAAGAGGGGGGGGGGGCAAAATGTTTTTGCTCATTCCTTCAACAGGTCTCATGTGACACAGACAATGGATGCGTACTTCATGTATACATGGTGCAAGAGGAGGAGAAGAGGAGGAGAAGAGGAGGAGAAGAGGAGGAAGAGGAGGAGGACCTGTTGACTCATAAGAATACCCCTGTATGGACAGTTTGAGAAGCTGATGGCTGAACTGCAAGTTGAAAATGTGACATCCTTCGGGAACTTCTTCAGAGTTTCTCTAGAGTTTGTCCAAGAACTGCTGGAGAAAAATAGCCCCCACCATCCACAAGGCAAACACTTGCTTCAGTAATCAAGATTCCCCGTGAAAGATCATGACACAGCGAGCAATAATTTAACTCGCAGAGCATGAAATTCAACTCGGCTACCGTTCAGATTTCGTCGGCGTGTCACTGTCACTCGCAACGAATGCAAATTTGCATGCCGAGCTATTTCTGACACCCCCCGAGTCCTCCCCGGGTTTTCCCCGAGCGAGTTATTCACTGTGCGAAAATTTTCAGCATGTTTGAAAATTTCGGCACGCTTCCCGTGTAATAATTTCACACGGCGGCAATAAAATATCACTCGGGGAGGAAGGCTGATTGTTCGGCGAAAGGTATCCAGAGTAGCCCCGACCTGCTAGACTTAGAAATTTTTGTCTTACTCGGCTCCATTACTCCTGTATGGGTGAACACCGTTTTAGTCTGTGCAATAAACTTGCAGTAAGTTACAGCATACCGTGCTGTGAATTCCAGAGCTCGCCGAGCAACAAACGGTGTTTTGAATCGGAAAGCAAGTGCATTATAAATAATATGGATGGAACGACCATCTCTGTAGTGCTCAGTACATCCCTTAGGGTGGAGTTATCAAATATGTACTGTACAACCCTGCCAATAGATTTATCTTGACGTCACACTAGAGGGGCAAGTGATCCTTGACAAGAATATAGTAGTGGTGTTACTGATATATGTGGCGTCGGTGGCCTAGTGGTTAGGCTCTCGGACTCGCAACCGTAAGGTCGTGGGTTCGAATCCTGTCAGGGGCCCGACGTTGTGTCCTTGGGAAAGGCACTTTACACGAATTTTCCTCACTTCACCCAGGTGGAAATGGGTACCCAGCTATAGACAGTGAAAGATCTTGTCAGTTTGATAGTGTTTGAGCGCGTGAAATCCGCAGCTTGCACTGTATGCTTCCCGGGAAGCTGAGAATGTTTCTGAGTGTTCTATGGTCTGCTGGGGTAATAATATAGTGTAAAGCGCATGGAGCCTGCTGTTGAGCAGGGATATGCGCTATACAAATGCTATCTATTATTATTATTATTATATGATTAGAAATTGGCGACAATAACTCTCCCATACATTTTAAAGTACCCGGTGGACAATTTTCTGTCATTCCTTCTCTTCTAATCGCATCTAATCTTTGTCTCATTTTGTCCTATGATCATGCTACGAGCCTTTCTATTTAACCTGATCTTCTGTGTATCAACCCCTATTTATTACGTCATCGTATCATTAAAATTTCATCCTTGATGACCCTTGAGACATACTAGATCTACCGTGTCTCTGGTGGAATGAGACATTCTGAATCTACCGTGTCTCTGGCGGAATGAAACATTGTGTCGCTTCACTTCAACAACTACAGGCCAGCCATTTGAAAAATGCAACAATTTTTTAATAATGATTTTGAATCTAAACAGGTCTTTAGTTGAATTTATTACATAATAATATGTTAAAAGTTTCTTATCCGGTCTTTTATAAGCAACGTTGTGTCACTGTCTTTGTCATTTGAATATTGTACTGTATAATTTCTCCTTCGTGGGCCTTGAGCCAGATTTGAAATAGGAATGAGCGAAAAAAAATAACCTTGTTATGTTTACTGATCCTCTTTAGTTTATCTTATGAGCCTTGCCTCACATGTGATTCAGAGTATAAACGACAAAGTCGAACTCTTTTTTTCAACTTACCAAGTATTGTTTGTTTGACAGATTGTGCTGTGAAAACACTAAGGTTTAGATGCAACTAATAACGTTATTAAAATACCCTAACCAAGAAATACAAATGGCAATTATTGCAGTTTATTATTTCAAAGACATTTTCAAAAGGAATTAAAATGCATTCCAACTCAGCCGTTTGTTTCTAAATGAACGCCCAAAAGCATGCTGTGAACATACCGTGATGTCGGTGGAGAAGGACACTAACCCAACTAAACACAGAGAATTGTTTCACAATAAGCAAAATCACAAGCTGTAACTAAAACAACAAAAACTTTAGTCAACAACAATAAACAAAACTGAATATTATATTAAACTGTTCACTCACGATGTAATAACGCTTTATTACATGCTGAGAACATACCGTGATGTCGGTGGAGAAGGACACTAACCCAACTTGTACTCGAGTCATGTCATCTTCAAATGTATTTTACATTCGGAATTGTTCAGTTGAGTTGGTTTCCTTTTTCGCTTTTGTTATTTTGTTGGGGGAGGGGGGGTTTGTTTGATTTTTTTTGGGGGGGTTGGGGGTGCTTAGTTTTTTGGGTTGTTGTTGTT
>NW_004797527.1:579032-596221 GCF_000002075.1 Aplysia californica
TATTATTATTATTATTATATGATTAGAAATTGGCGACAATAACTCTCCCATACATTTTAAAGTACCCGGTGGACAATTTTCTGTCATTCCTTCTCTTCTAATCGCATCTAATCTTTGTCTCATTTTGTCCTATGATCATGCTACGAGCCTTTCTATTTAACCTGATCTTCTGTGTATCAACCCCTATTTATTACGTCATCGTATCATTAAAATTTCATCCTTGATGACCCTTGAGACATACTAGATCTACCGTGTCTCTGGTGGAATGAGACATTCTGAATCTACCGTGTCTCTGGCGGAATGAGACATTGTGTCGCTTCACTTCAACAACTACAGGCCAGCCATTTGAAAAATGCAACAATTTTTTAATAATAATTTTGAATCTAAACAGGTCTTTAGTTGAATTTATTACATAATAATATGTTAAAAGTTCCTTATCCGGTCTTTTATAAGCAACGTTGTGTCACTGTCTTTGTCATTTGAATATTGTACTGTATAATTTCTCCTTCGTGGGCCTTGAGCCAGATTGGAAATAGGAATGAGCGAAAAATAATAACCTTGTTATGTTTACTGATCCTCTTTAGTTTATCTTATGAGCTTTGCCTCACATGTGATTCAGAGTATAAACGACAAAGTCGAACTCTTTTTTTCAACTTACCAAGTATTGTTTGTTTGACAGATTGTGCTGTGAAAACACTAAGGTTTAGATGCAACTAATAACGTTTTTAAAATACCTTAACCAAGAAATACAAATGGCAATTATTGCAGTTTATTATTTCAAAGACATTTTCAAAAGGAATTAAAATGCATTCCAACTAAACCGTTTATCTTTAACCCCTTCACTGCTGAAAAATCTCCATCAACATCTGTACCTACAAGATTAAATGTTACTTCAAGGAATATTTAAACACAGAGAATTGTTTCACAATAAGCAAAATCACAAGCTGTAACTAAAACAACAAAAACTTTAGTCAACCAGATGAAACAATATGAGTGGAGAATACAAGCCAGAACCTACGTCTACCTAGCAGTGAAGAGGTTAAATGGACGCCCAACAGCATGCTGAGAACATACCGTGATGTCGGTGGAGAAGGACACTAACCCAACTTGTACTCGAGTCATGTCATCTTCATCTGGGGCTAAGAACGAGTCAAGGAAGGTGTTGTAAAATTCTCGCTCCAACAATAAACAAAACTGAATATTATATTAAACTGTTCACTCACGATGTAATAACGCTTTATTACATTTTGAAAACATGTATTTTTTAAAGTTCGTTCATGCTGGAGAGTTTTTGTTGGTCGGAGGGGGTTGAAATGTATTTTACATTCGGAATTGTTCAGTTGAGTTGGTTTCCTTTTTCGCTTTTGTTATTTTGTTGGGGGAGGGGGGGTTTGTTTGATTTTTTTTGGGGGGGTTGGGGGTGCTTAGTTTTTTGGGTTGTTGTTGTTAGGCTTTGTTTTGTAGTTTTGTTGTTGTTGGTAGTAGGTTTTGTTTTGTGTTGATGTTGGGTTTTTGGGGTAGGGGGTATTTCTTTGATTGTTGTTTTTGTTTTTGTTTTTATTGTTTTGTTTTGTTTTGTTTCGCAAGAAGGAAAATGGTTCAGTCGTAGATGAAGATCTGCTTTAAGAATGTGAACCGTTGAGATGTAGGAAAGCCCTTGCTACAGACATCGTCTACTAACAGCCTTCTCATGGGACTCATCTATTGACTTCGTATTTGGAAGTCAAAAGGAATTTGTCTGATAGTCATTTTAGATAAATAGTATTGCTCTACAAAGCGCGAAAAAACAACCTATTATCAGTTGTGTCACCATTGTAGCATGACGCACTAGTTTGCATTAGGCCTACCACTAAAAATCCCAACGATTGCGCCATATTGTAAACTACAGCAGTCTAACAGGCCAACCGAAGTTTGCAGATAGTTTTTTCTCAAGTTCCCTTTGGCTGCTGAGATCATGATTAAGATCAGTAAAGAGCAGAGAGCTTTTTGTATTGAACACATCCTCACCACCAACTCATTTCATTAGTTTCGCACAATGTACGGAAATAATGTTAAAGTGTCCTTAAGGACTTCTTTGATGTCAAGGGTGGAAATGGTCCATCAGTTAGGACCTGCAGAGAATTAGAACTAAAAATTCCAAGAAAAAAAAAGACCACTTAAGGTTAAACACACACCGTTTGCAACCCTTTAAACGTCACCTGGAAGCAGAAATCTTTGTGGATTTTATGTGAAACAAATTCCTTTTAAATGACTTTTCATGTTTCAAATTACAACTGTCTAGTACAAATTTTGTGCGAGATACTTAGAAAAAAAAGTTGTACAGTAGTTTTTTTATCACCTTGTATCTATTGTACGTTATATTTTATGACCAAAACTTGTGTAGATTTCAGCAAAAAGTGCCATTTTTCAAATGACCAGCTTGACAAAAACTCAATAATAACTTTTTTTTTTTTTTAAAGAAGGAACAAGATTCTATACGATAATAACAATCCTATTTCTGAAAAAATTTCATCACCAAAGTTTGGAGGAGAAACATTTTGTTTAAATGACGAGAAATTCAAGATAGCAACCAGTAGCAACTTAAAATGAAAACTTTAAAATTGTTTGCAAAATGATTTTTGCACAAATATTAATACACTAAATTACAGAAGTCGAAGACAAAGAAAAAAAAAGATTCTTAAACAGTATCTATACACTGACAATTGATGACTCTTTGATAAACAAATAATCTCAAAAGCTTAAGACAGAATACATCACATCAAGTTGATTGAGTGTTTGGAGAAGATAGGTATTGATGGCAAAGATATCAGAATCACAGGAATCTCTACTTGTAGCAGAAGGCAGCAATTAAAGTGAGTAATGAACTATCATGTTTGTAAGTATTTTACGGCGCTCGCAACCGCATAAGGTCATATGAGCGCGAGGGACACATTAAACATTTTCAGTTGGTAGGAAATTTTAAATTTTGCCCGGGTGGCGGCCGAATCCTACTCTTATTTATCGATTTTAGACCACCAAAGGATCTTTAACGTGCACAATTTGCACTCGGAACCTCCGAGATTTCTCGCCATTTTCCGAGAAGGCTAGGTGTAGATCTTTCCTTCCAGAATACCAGGGGTGTGACTGAAAGACAGTAGTAAGAAGGAGCCAAGGAGAAACAGTAGAAAGGCTGCAGAAAGAGTCAGGCGCCCAGAGGAGGGGGGAAAGGGGGTGAGGGGGGGGGGGGCAGAAATTGGAGACGAAAGCAGACGACAGAATATTGTTAGAGAGCAGGAGGAAAGGAGGTGAACGGAGACAATTTTAGAGAAGAAAGTTTTTCCGTACGAACTATCAGAATATACTGAAATCCTTAGAGAATAGAGAAGAGGCTGTGACCTCTCTCCCAATCTAACAAATTCTATGCAGAGTTTATTCTAATGGAATCTCAAAACCTACAGAGAGTCACTATTGGGGGCGCAATATCAATAACCTGAGATGCGCAGACAGTACAGTCCTGCTTACAAACACGAGCGAAAATCTTTCTAGAATTGTGAAAGTAGTAGAAGTAAAGAGCAGCAAAGCAGGTCTCGACATCAACGCCAAGAAATTAAAAAAAAATGGTAATATAAAATTCTACAGGAAAAACAACAGAAATAACCAGAGATGCGGAGGGAATCGAACAGGTACACCAGTCAAATATCTAGGGGCAACAGTCACATACGATGGAAGAAGTGAAAAAGAAATAAACATAAGAATGCCAAATTCAAAAGCATGCACAAATTATTTAGATCTAGGCAATTATCTGTCACTTTGAGAAAGAAAATGCTGAAATGCTACACCTTTCCCATATTCCTATATTGCGCTTAAACCTGGATTTTAGCCAAGAAAGAAGAAAACCAAATAGCTGCGTTTGAGATGTGGTTTACCCCAGAAAGACCAGAATAAGTTGGAAAAGAAAAAGAGACGAACATTGAGGTGTGTCAGATTTTCCACACAAGACAAACCCTACGGAATATAATAGAACGTAGAAAAATGCCATACTTAGGCAACAAAACGACACGAGACCATTGTGGAAGAGGTGCTTGAAGGAAGGATGTGTGGGGCAGGAGAGCCAGGGGGAGACATGGAGTATCATGGATGGACAACATTTAAACTTGGACTGGCCTGGAAATAGCAGAATGTGCAAGAGCAGCTCGCGACCACGAAGGATGGAGGGACATTACACGTCAATCTCTGAGTCAGAGATGACACCTCCAGAATCAGGATCAGTGGTTCAAATTCATTATATCCATCGTCATACGAAAGTGGGTGTCATGTCTTCTGCTTCAGTTTCATTATCTGAGAGCTCAGCCAATCGAACTGCATTTAAATCTGGTGTTACTAAATTCTTCCAAATATGACGTGTAACGTACAGCAAAGCTTTGTTCAAAACACTACAACAGAGGCACAATCTGGACAGTGTAATAGGGGTTGTTCTATTGGCATCTATAATTCAGTGGTCTCTTTAAAAACCAAGAGAGATCTGTGTTAAGAAAATTGGAGCACTTTTGTACAGATTTTGACCTTTAATATTTTGCCAAGGGTTGCAAATAAATGTCTTTACATAAGAACTGCAAGGGACGAAGATGCGTATGGTATTTATTCTTTGTCGGAGACGTTATACGTTCTTTGATAGAATAATCCAACAGGTCTGGCTGAGAAGGGGTAATGGTAGGCAGGAGCGACTCTCAGACCGCAGAACAGGAAGCACGCTTGGCAAAGGTTTAGTCTGTGATCAGGTGACGAACTCCTTTAGGCATCACCTACTGCTGTCGCCTGTGTGTATCTATCACCTCAACTGATTATGTCTCTCCTTTGGAGCATGTCAAGGAAGTCAACATCAAAATTGGGGAGGGGGGGGTAGCACTGTACAACAATCACAATCTACTGCCACTGTGTCTACTGTCCAGGTAAAGCTGTATCATGCATACTGCTTCAATAGCGTCTGTCAGAATACATGTTCAAGAGATTGGTCAGTTTTCTTCTTAACATACATATTTTCGCTCCCTGCATGAAGGATCTGCCTTAGAGTCCTCCTATTTAAATATGTTCTTGTCTCCTTTGTCTCTTACAGCCCATTCCCTATCAGGGATAGTATGTAATACATGTATCATATAATGTAATACAATAATATTTATTGTTATTATTACAATCATCACCATCATTATTTTTTATTATTACTTCCTTACAATTCTTATTACTATTATTATCATTAATATTATTATTATTATTATTATTATTATTATCATTATTATTATTATTATTATCATTATTATTATTATTGTCATTATTATTATTACTATCATTATTGTTGTTGTTGTTGTTGTTATTATCATCATCATCATCATCATCATCATCATCATTATCAAGGGACGTAATGTCAGCCCCTGACAGGCACTTACGTGTCATTTTCTCTTAATGATTATATTGCCCAGAGTGGTTTCAATTTTGGACAATTTCAAAATGTGCTCGTAAGGCAGTTCGATGAACCTACTCTTTTCGATTTTAGAGCCTCCAAGTGATCTTTAAAGTGCAAAACATCCACTCAGGACCTCCGAAACCTTTTGCCCTTATGAGAGAAGCCTACCTACACTAAGGCCAGGGCTTGTTGAAAAAAATACCCGAAACTAATGGAACCTAAACTTCAGACGTCCGGCTCGGCAGGCGAACGCCAAAAGTATAACGCTTCTAAGCCCAGTAGAACTATTACTACAACGAAATGTCTCTGACTAATCACTAATTCTTTTGAATTCGGACTGGGTCCAAGGGAAATAATTTGTCTCATCGTGCTTTCAAGGACATCATAAACAGTTGTGATGTAATGCTTGGTATAGGGGACGTACAAAGCTATGGCAAAAGCAAGGTACCGTGGAAGGAAAATGCCATATTATTAATGATGTTTTTCTGTAACACTTTGTATCTACAATAAATTATCGATTGAGTGAAGGTCATAAATCACCAACTGCGGGTGCTTAAGGAGTTACGTAATCAGTGAACAGAAAAGAGCCCTGTGAGTTTCAATCTATGTCTCTCTTTGAGTGGTGATAACAGAAGCGATTGGTTGTGCACCCGGTTCAATGATCAGTGACTATTCCACCCGGCGTTTGGCGTAGAATCACTTGACAGTTCTTTTTTTTTACTCTTCTTTGTAATTCGAAAAAAATCTGTAAATCAACGTTGAGTTCAGAAAGTTACTTTTTTTAAGGCACTGTATTACTTAACTTGAAAAATACTGACATGTGTTTTCGGGTCGACCAATATTATGCCGAATGTCCGCCATGTTTCAATTTATAGCATTATAATATCTAAATTTGCTTTAAAAATAACTGCTTATTCGGAGTTCTGGGGAAGAACATTTGTGTAAATTTACCACATTTATTTTCCAATCAAACTTGCTCAGACAAATTGAATAGATCCTATTTACAATCTTGAGCAAATGTTTGGATTTTAAACGATATCGCTATCGCACTATTGATTCCCATCCCACCATATCAAAATATGATACCACATTTAAACATATTCAGTTAACCTTGCTACACAACCTACAACATTTGACCATGGCATGGTTGTCCAATAGTGCTTTGATATTCATGCTGGTAGCAACATTGCAGTCAAGTGGCTGTGTCGTTATGCGACTCATTAGAGGCTGGAGAAACATCCAGCTGACCCAAGGACAACGTATTTCTGGCGCCGACTGGATCTTACAGGACACTCAAAACGTCCAGCAATGTCTACGTCTTTGCTGGCTGCACAGAGCATGTCGAGGGGTCAGCTACAGACCGGACACTGGACGCTGCATGCTTCACCCAGACTGGACAATAGTGGACACAGCTAGATTTGTGAGAGATAGCAACAGCGCCGTGATAGATATGAAACAGGCCTCTCCAGACAAGGTGAGACTGTGGGCATAGTGCAAAAATGCTCTATGTATTATTAAGTAACTTAGACTGGCTAATTCTAATGTATGCTGATATTGTTTGTTTTTTTACAAGATTTACTTCTTGCTCTTTATCCTGTACTGTCAGGTACATACGGCGGAGAGCAACCGTCGCCACACGTGCCGGTCGCCTTCTCCCACCTCGGCACATCTAGGCCATGGGTGATTGTCTCATCCCTATTTGTGCTTCTGCAATTTCCAGTTGGTCTACCTGTGTTTCCAATTGGTCTCCGATACCATGTCTTTTAGAGCATGTCCTAAAAATCTTCATCTTCTCCATTTATGGTCGTATTGATATCTTCAATTCCAGTTCTTTTCAAAACTTCATATTATTCGTAATAAATTCATTCCATTTTGTTAGTAAAATTCTATGCAAACATTCTGTTCAGAAGCTTTTCAATTTTCATTGAAATGCTATGTTTGCTTTCCATATCTATGAACCATACGTCAATACTTCCCATATCTATGAACCATACGTCAATACAGCCAAAACACTGCTATTATATTCTCATAGTTTCGTCTTTAATTAAAAGATCTTTGACTTATAGATGGTTTTTAATTTTACCAAAACATGTTTATGTCTATGGTGGACGCTTTTCAATGTAGTCTGCAGGTTTGTAGATAATGCTGTCATTGTACTTGAATTTACTCATTCCTGTAAGAGATTTTCCATAAAGTGTGATGTGAGTAGTTTCTTGTGAATATCGCAGAAATTCTGTTTTGGACATATATTACAAAGCCAACTTTTTTCAGCTGCTTGTATTTATTCATTTGTTTCCAATGCATGTCATGTACTGTGGTGTTTAATAGGCAAATGGCATCCGCAAAATCTAAATCAATTTGTCCTCCCAATGCTCGTTTCAGTGTCTTTGCTCTTTCTCATTACAAAATCAATTACAATTACAAAATTTACATGTGATAGTACACAGCCTTGTCTAACTCCAATATTTACTTCAAAAGGGTATACAGTAATTCTTCAACTAGGACACAGCGGCTCTCTTTGATATATAATGATCTTATACATTTTATAATTTTTGTTGGGATGCCATGTATTGCAAGAATTTTCCACAGGGCTTTTCGGTCCATGCTGTCAAAGGCTTTTTATAAGTACTTAAAGTTCAAAAATAACTGGAACATTCCATTCTTTACTTTGTTCTACAACATTTCTAAGAACAAATAGTTGGTCTGTGCATGATCTCTCCTATCAAAATCCCCTCTCTTCCTCTGTCAGTCTCTCATCTATTACTGTTATAATACACGACAAAATAACGGCACAAAATAGTTTTCCACGCACGGATAAAAAGCGTTGCTCCTTTTCAATTGCCATAGGTCTTTAAAATCTCCATTTTTTGGTAGTTTTATTATGTTTCCCATCCTCCATTCCACAGGTGTATTATCGTATAACCTTCTTTTGCAATCGTCTTAAGCATCTCCTTGGTGATTCTATCTTCTCCTGGACTTTTGTTGTTTTTCATTTTCACGACAGTTGATAAAATTTCGGGCATGGTTATTGCGTCTGTATTAATGTTCAAATCCTCCGGTGGCTGCACTTCGTCAAAGTTGAATTCATTTGGCAGGGGTGGTCTATTTAAAATCTTTTGAAAATGTTCTGCCGATTGATGTTTTTTTACCCTCTAATGTTTTTGCCATAGTGCCATCGTTCTTTTCTACTGGTCCCTCAAAAGACTTTCCAGTTTTTAGCGATCAGGTATAATTATTGCATATCATTTCTGTTTGCTGCTTCTTAAGCTTTAACAGTAGCAGGTGGTTGCAGGGCGCCACTGGTTGGTCATACTTCTTTACTTTCCTTCTATGACACTTCTGTCTGTCTGTCTTACTTTTATCCAGCACTAAATGATCATTATTATGTCGATGTGCCTTTGTTTACTCGAAACTCCAACTTCAACAACTGGTTTTTCTATGTATTCTCGTTTGCTTGATTTTTCTCACCTTTCTTTTGACTTTTTTGGGGTCTTCTTCTCTGTATTTTTCTTGGGCCTCCAATTTACCATTAGAGTGGGCTGCATAATCTTCAATTTCGCTCCCATTCTTTCTCTTTTAGCTTCCCATGTTTCGTACTGAATCCATTTTTCAGGTGGTATAGCTCCATATCAAAGAACTTCTTCTGCGGTGGAGACATGCTTCTTTTATGGCCCTCCATAGATCTTCACATGCATCATCACTATCTTCATAAACTGATAGTGTACCTTCATATTTGTTCGATAGTTTTATTTTGAATTCTGTAGCAATGTCTGATTTTCTCAGTTTGGTAGAATTAAATCGGAGTTTTTGAGACTGTGTTCACTAGCTTTTTCCAGTTTGATTGTTGCAGTGAAAAAGAAATTACCTGACCCAACCTCAGCCCCTCTATATGCGCGGACATTAGCTTTCTAATGCAAAAATGGTTTATTTAATTTTTAGTCACTCCATCTGGCGAACATCCTGTATGTTTATGGATAACTTTGTGTGGAAATAGTGTTCCACCAGTAACAAAACTGTTAAGTTGGCACATGTCAATCAACCTTTCTCCATTGTTGTTTAAACTGCCAACTCTGAGCTGGCCCATTGTGCCTTCTGTTCCTTAGTTTGTTTCTCCTGCTTTAGCGTTCATATCACCTATCACACTTAGTGTGTCATTGTGTGGAACTCTCGTTAATAGGCCGTTAAGACTGTAGAATTGATTGGGGGGGTTTTCGTCTCCAAGATCATTAGTTGGTGCTTCGCGTTGTATTATTGTATTTCTAAATGTTTTGTTAGGAACCTTTTTCTTAATGATCTATGGTCTTCAGGTTCCCACTCAAAAAGGGCTTTGTGTACTGTATCATTTAACAGGACATCTGCTCTGTGTTTTCCGCTTTTAACTGACCCTAATTATAGCAGTGCGTTTGTTTGCTGCGGGGTTGTTGTAGTTTGTGTGTGTGTGGGGGGGGGTTGTTGTATTTTTTTTGGGGGGGGGGGGGAGAGGGGGGATTGTTTTTTGTTTGTTTTTTTAAAGAAATAGTTTCCCTTGGCCTGTCCAGCATGTCTCGCTCAGATCTAATACGCCGAGGTGGTAGTTGCTCATTTCTTATGTTATTTGAGCCAACTAAGTTGTTTAGAGGGGGCTCTGGTGGCCTAGATGTTAAGGTGTTTACCTCTCATTCAAAGGTCCCGGTTCGAATCAGGGTAGCAACCGAAAATTTTTCTTCTCTAAAATTGTCTCCTTTCACCTCCTTTCCTAGCAATGTTTTGTCGTCTGTTTTCGTCTTCACTTTCTTCTCCAACCCCCTCACCCCCTTTGCCCTCTCCTCTGGGCTCCTGACTCTTTCTGCGGCCGTTCTACAGCTACTCCTTGACTAATTCTTACTCCTGTCTTTCAACCACACCCCTGATCTTCTAGTAGGAAAGATCTACGCCTAGCCTTCTCGGACCAGGGCGAAAAATCTGGGAGTTGCAGTGTGCACGTTGCGCAGGTTTAAGATATTTAAATGATCACCAAATTTTGGTGATCTAAAATCGATAAGAGTAGACTTCGGCTGCCACTCGGGCAAATTCAAAATTTCCTACCAACTGAAAATGTTTTATATCGCTCATATGACCTTATGCAGTTGAGAGTGTCGAAAAACACTTAACCAAAAAAATTGTTTGGAACATGATTCTCACGTTCCAAAGACCTCTTTTCAGGTGTTTATTCGTTTTCAGAAGGGATAACAGTTCCTTTTGAACTGTTTCCCTCTTTTAGCACATGTTAAAATAATGGTTAATATACCATCAAAATACACCAAAAATAGAATATTAAACTCGAAAACAAGTCTAAAGTCAAGCTCAAGAAGAACATGTTCATAAGTTTCCACCACCTGGGACGCCCTGGGTTTGGGGTTGTTCTGTTAGAATAATGATTAATATACCATCAAAATACACCAAAAATAGAATATTAAACTCGAAAACAAGTCTAAAGATGAAAGTATTGATATTCGTTTGAAAGTAATCATTCCCATCAAGACAATGATAAATCACTCATATGTTGTACTCTTTAAACATGTTGACTTTGAACTGCATAACTCAGCTGGCTAGTATTAGAATTTATCAGTTGGACAAAAATCGTGCATCTGAAAACACAGAGAAAGGAAATCCAAACTTCAGAAACAAACGGAACTAATTTCAAATTTTATCATACAAAAGGCGAGAAATTCGAATGTTAAAAGATTCTGATACCACAAAAAAGAATTAAGCCATTTGGACTATGCGTGATATGTACCTTACAGTAATTGGTCTATCTATCTATCTATCTATCTATCTATCTATCTATCTATCTATCTATCTATCTATTTATCTATATATCTCGAATATGTACAAATTATACAAACAGTGTACATCAAGTTGTCAATTTAAAAAATGATTGAATGTAAGCACCTGTTTTGATGTTGCTGATCATTTCTCTTATTTGGGATATTATACTCTCTGCAGAGAACGTCCTACGGCTGCGATTTGAGGCCATGTTCGAACACAGAAATGTGTACACCGGTATCAAATATCCAAAGCTATCTCTGTCTGTTTCTGGGTAAGTTTGCTATGACAATAATGCCTTTGAACAAGATAACCTATTTGTACAGCATGTCCCATCTCGACATAAGACCCTTTCTGGCTATAGTTTGTGTTCTTACCCCCACAGAAACATTAACATTCCCCGAAACAGTATCAATACCAGGTTTGAGGATAGCGTTTCGTTGACGGCCACGTTACAGGGGCCCATATATTAGTTTATTAAAAAGATCTTTCATTGTATGAACTGGGTAGCTATTTTCAATCAGATGAGTACACTGAAATTTGGGTATCTTGATTCTTAGTAAATCACAGTTACTTTTTGTTGCTGTTTTAACAGACGCAATATTTTTAAATATTTTTTTATTTCAATTCTTTTGAGGTGTGGTTTCCCTTAAGGAGGCTTTTTTCACAATCAATGTCCAGTCAGTTCCTCTTGCCGCACCCAAATAGCGGGAGTGACTTTAAAGTCACTTTTATCTTTTAGTTTCACAATGATTTAGTCTATAAAATGGATGCCTGTGCTCTTAGAGAATGATGATCTGGTTCACCACACTTTAGAAACTAATTTTCAGCAATTTGATTTTTTTCTAGATCATTGTGTCATCCCTATTGATAGCGATAAACCAGTTTGCATTGCTTTCTTTAGAACACCTTTTAGTAATGATATCCTAAAACAGCAGCTTAGATATTATTAATGATGCAAACTCACCGTCCTTCATCTCAACTTGGTAATGAAACGACCAAAGCCCATGGCTACCTTACGTGCAGATTTGTGTTAACAGCTCCCAGCCCGTTCAAGTCTGCTGTCACCGCATCAACCCACCGCGGAAGGAATTTGAAGGGGGAAAAAATTGAAAGATGTGTTTGTGGCGTCGGAGCAAGGACTTGATCACCAGAACAAATTAATGATTTCAAGATGTTAGTGTGTGTTGATGGGGGGGGGGTGGGCTCTAAACTAGTGGTTTGCTTCTTTTTTCTTATCAAACATATATCTTTATTACGTATCCTCCTTCTTCTCTTTGTACGAAACTCTGTAGTAACACCTTTATTCTACGGCACTTTTATGACCTGTTTGTGTTGCAAGTGCCGTGGAACTCTTATCAAAACTGATGGAGATCACCACAACGTTAAAAAAAACGTAGGAAAGACTAGATTTTACTTATACCAAAGCTTTTTTTGTCTCCACAGGCAGTGGCATTGCAAGATGTGGCCCTTCACGTCAGAGGGACCAAGGCTTTATTGATTGTGAGGAAATCACCTGCGGCAATCCTCCATCCGTCACCGGGGCGCAAGTATCTGCTACTGGCCTATCTTTTGGATCCTCGGCAACGTACAGATGCAGAGAAGGGTTTCGATTGACGTCAAACGCCAACACGACACAGTGTAAGGCTGATGGTTCCTGGACAGACAC
This sequence comes from Aplysia californica, assembly GCF_000002075.1. Classification (NCBI taxonomy): domain Eukaryota; kingdom Metazoa; phylum Mollusca; class Gastropoda; order Aplysiida; family Aplysiidae; genus Aplysia; species Aplysia californica. The sequence goes on from NW_004797527.1 coordinate 591,923, forward strand.
AGCAAATATCCAATGTACAGCGATCACATGCGATGTCCCGCCTGCTGTAGATGGCGCCACTGCTGATATTCAAACCGCTGGGTCTCAGTATCGAGCTAGAGTGAGCTATACCTGTCAAGAAGGACGTAAACTCTCGACTCCTACAAATGCAAAGTTGTGTACAGAAAATGGCTGGGATGAAACCCCAGTCAGTTGTGAAAACATCAGCTGTGCGAATGCGCCTTTGGTCGAATTCTCGTTGCAGAACCTCACATTCAATGATGGACAGTACACTGCACGTTATGAATGCACTACTGGCTACAAAATGGAAGATACATCTGCAACAACAAAAACATGCTCGAGTAGTGGTTGGAGCAGCGAACCTGTTAGATGTGTTCCTGAAAACTGTGGGACTCCACCAGATCTCTCAAATGGCGAAGTCACTTTTAGAAACGTCACTTTTGGCAGTGTTGCAATCTACAGCTGCAAGCTGGGCTTCAAACATATTACGTCTTTTTTTCAAAGGTGCGAACATGAAGCTTTCTTGCGTATGTTCATTTCTATTTAATGCAGTTCCTACTGCGAAGGACTACGTTTCCTCTGCCACTTTGAATTTAGATCTCTCTCTCTCTCTCTCTCTCTCTCTCTCTCTCTCTCTCTCTCTCTCTCTCTCTCTCTCTCTCTCTCTCTCTCTCTCTCTCTCTCTCTTTTTTTTTTTCTCTGCTACATTGCAGGGTCTGCAAGACAAAGCGAATAACGTAACTTTTAAGGTGGAGAAGTCAAACTCGTGTGTGGGGGGAGGGGAGGGGGGGTGGAAGAGTTTGGAGGGTTTACGCATTTATGTGTGATTTTGTTGATGGGGAGGGGGTATGTGGATGGATTATTGAAATTCTGTTTCGTATTGTTGAGCAAATAGTTTTGTTTTTTTAGCCTGGATTTTATTTCCTCTTTGGCTGGTTGCTTTTTCGGGCTTGCCCATAACGTCAGATCCAGTTATAAATTATTAGGCATGGCATGTGTATTGCTCTTCTTATTGAAAAAAACGTGTAAAAATACTTTTCATCTGACCTTCGGAGATAAAATTAATTTTCTGTTCCTCTTTATTTCCAGAACTTGCCTCAACAACGCGACTTGGTCACAAGAACATATTGAATGTGAAGGTCCTGACTGTGGAATACCACAAGGAGAGCGAAATGCCGATTTGGAATACACCCAAACCACTTTAGGATCCCATGCTAAGTACATTTGCTTACCAGGTTATGTTTCTCCGTCAGGTTCAAAAACTTGGCTGAAACACTGTGCTTTCAATGAAGAATGGTTCAATGAATCCATGTCTGGTTGTTTACAGATAGATTGTGGACTTCCACCCAACATCACAAACAGCACATCTAATTACACAGACACTCTATATTCTAGTTCGGTTAAGTATACTTGCAATTCTCATTTGGTCTTACAAGGTAACAGCACGGCTGTATGTGGGGACAACGGCCTCTGGCAAGGTGCGGAGACAACGTCGTGTATTGAGGATACATCTATTGCTTGTTCTAGACCCCCTGAAAAACAAAACGCTACGGTATTGCGTTTGGAGAAAGACAATGAGGGCTACTTTGCGGAATATAAATGCACAAATGGACTAGTGAACAACACTAGTATTTCCAGATGTTTAAACGACGGACAGTGGTCGCCAGTGAACCTGACGTGTATTGGCCAATGTTCTGACCCGCCTCCGACTGTGGCAAATGCAACAATAAAATCGACATCTCAGATGATAGGATCAAATACGACCTATTCCTGCAACATAGGATACGAAGCTCTGACAGATTTAACTCGGACTTGCTTAGACAACGGAGACTGGTCAGCTGAACCCATTATCTGTAACTGGACGGTGTGTGCTGAACCCCCCAAGGTCAAATATGGTGTAGTCCTAGAGCATTTAGGGGGTGAGCTATTTCTGGATGGATATGCTGATGCAGGAGCTTCATATGCATGTATTCAAGGAGATGATCCACCTGAAGCCTTCACAGAGTTGTACATTGAAGTATGTCACTTCAGCACAGGTTGGAATTTGACGGACGTTAACTGCCTGCCAGTGGACTGCGGGCAACCTCCAATTATACCAAACACATTGAAAGTGGTAAGGCTTTAAAATTAGTTAATAGATAGATAGATAGATAGATAGATAGATAGATAGATAGATAGATAGATAGATAGATAGATAGATAGATAGATAGATAGATAGATAGATAGATAGATAGATAGATAGATAGATAGATAGCCTTCTCGGATAAAAGCAAAACAATTTCGGAGTTCCCATGTGCAAGTTGCCCTGGTTAAAGATCCCTTGGTGTGGTGGTCGTAAAATCGATAACATTAGCTTCGGCCGCCACTCGGGCAAAATTCAAAATTAATTCCTACCAAACTGAAAATGTTTAAAGTGTCCTGAGCGCTCATATGACCCTAGGCAGTTGCGATCCCCGTTAAACACCAAAAAAGGATGTTTTTATATATATATATATATATATATATATATATATATATATATATATATATATATATATATATATATATATATATTTATGTGTGTGCGTGTGTGTGTAATTATATATTGTATATTTATTCATTATTCAGATATTTTGTAAGGATTTCCTAAACTCCAAGTACTTTAGGCTGGTAAGTACGATAGCAATATGAACTCAAGTTATCTTAATAGTACCATTCTTTTGAATCAGGTGTCTTTTTTGTCTATATCACTATTAATAATCCCTACATTTGCTTGCAGTGGTCTGGTCTCTCGACCTACGAGTCAGAGGTGTCGTACCAATGCGAACCAGGCTTGGTCGGTGTTGGATTTCCCAGCAGTTTGTCTTGCTCAGCATCTGGCAACTGGACGACAACCAACTTCACGTGCCAGTCATGTGACCCACATCAACCAATCAAAAACGGGACCCTTGTGCCTCATTTGGTGGCCCAAAACACGTCGGTACAGTTGGCGACCTATACATGCGATGATGATTTCATCCCGTTTTACCCGGGAATGAGCTTCAGTTGTGAGAGTCACAATACACTTGGACACGCACGGTGGAACATCACGGACGAGTTTCTGTGTGCTCAGTTTCATTGGGAGGAAGTAAGCATAATTATGTGGTAATTTTATGGCGTGGATAGATCTATGTTCGGCTTAAAAGCGTTAAATTCTGTATGAACAAATTTTAAACTATATTATAGAAGACGAAAAGACGTCTTTGCAAAGCATAGAAAAAGTGGCCCGAATAAAAGATACCTGGAGAAGTAAAAGAAAAAAAAGCAATGACAACATGCGATGAAATCTGCCAGTTTAAAAATCTATCTCATCCGTCTGTGTCAATGTCAGATTCCACTTTTTTACGTCTTGACACAAGTTGCTACCTCAGAGTTACAAAATTCTTTCTGACAGTTTTGGCTGTTTTGAGTTACTAAGAACATGAGGTCAGAAACCAATAAACGTTCTATCTGCTCTACCTAAATTGTACGATTATTCGGAGTCATTATCAAGATATTCAAGAATTGCATTCGAAAGAGCTTGACATGATGTAAAACTCAAATTCTTAAACGTCATTTTTTTCAAAATAGGTACTGAGCAGTAGGAACTTTGTAAATTTAAAGTTTCGAGGTAACGAAGTGTCCTTACCACTTTGAGTCACATCTCCAAAGGTCACAATGGGAACAGCGAGCTTGTTTATTTTAAAAGTTAATCTGTAAAAAAAAAAGTTAGAATTGTTGCTTTCAGAAACTACTCATCACAAAGTTTTGTTTTAAATTATTTTCCTTCTTGTCTACAGAGCATACGTAGATACGAGTTCTACCCTCAGCTGGTCAAGACACGTGTTAAAGCCTGCGCTACGGGAGTGTACATTCGGGACGGCACTGGAAGGTCATTGAGAGATAACAAACCTTGATCATTTTCTAGTTTTTATTATCATTTTTTATCTGTTCTTCTTAACAATGGATTTAAGTTCACTTCTACTTTTTTATTTTTTGGTAATAAAAAAGTTCCCTCCGTCCATCTGTCCCCATCACCCCACCCCCACCCCCCAAGAAAAAACAACAGCAAACATTACCAGTCAATTTTAACAATGAAAAGTGGTGACTTGCTTGTTATTACATAGCAAACCGATCTACTAGTTAACTAATTAACTAACTGATTAACTCACTTCGATCCCTCACTCCGTCCTTCACACACTCACTCGCTCGCTCACTGACTCACTCACTCACTCACCCACTCATTCACTTACTTACTCACTCCCTCAGAGGAGGAGGGGGAGGAGGAGGAGGAGGAGGAGG
>NW_004797527.1:596783-619870 GCF_000002075.1 Aplysia californica
CTTCCCCTCCTCCTCCTCTTCCTCCTCCTCCTCCTCCTCCTCCTCCGCTACCTCGTCACTGATCTCCTCCTCCGTTGTAGCCTCCTCCTCTAACTCTTCTTAATTATATGCTAACTAGTTATAGTGTATTCTGACATTCTTTACTAAACCATTCCCATTCCACGTAAATATACAATATTACATCATCTTCAACATAAAGTGCCAGATCGGAATCAGACATCGGCGATGAGGTTTGCTATTCATTCCTTTTCTTGGGTGGTGTCACAAAAGTTCAGAACATAACCCATCTTTGCCTAATTCCTCTTTTATTTGCTTATATTTGTTGCACTTTTATTCAATTCATACAGACGGGTTTTGGTCCAAAATTGTAATAGCTCATTATATTTAAATTTATCAAAAAACCTTTAAAATTAATTAGTCAATTATGCACACCTTTACACAAATCTTTGTGGACCTCCATGCTTGTGTTATTTTCTGTAGCAACTACAGCAATTTTGTTTTCTTTTTTAATGAAATATAGCACTTCTTGTTCTTGCAACTCACCTTGTGGCACCTGTATATTTTAACTAAGCTCTAAAAAAAAACCCACTGAAGCTTATCTTTTGGAATCTCACAACAGTCATATAGACTATATAATTTAAGAGATTGTTATTTCACTACCTAATTCTTCTATCTTTAATCAGTTCAGCTTGAATATTATCAGACCTGGTAGCTCTTCTTTGTTTCACTGTATTCATGACTGCCTATAATTCTTCTTTTAGAAATGGTGGTTCATTTATGTAGATATATTTATCTAATAACGGTTTCCTTATTACCTTTATAGGAAAAGAAATAATATGTGTTCATGCCTCCCTTTTAGAACGCCCTCATTGACCCATTCTCTACTCAAAAGTATGTGTATCCTGCTTTTGATCTTATACAGTCTGAATTTGGGCACCTTTTTTGATTTCCCACTTTGTTTTTAAAGCATATAATTTTTAAAAGTCGTTTTGATTCTATTTTATTTCATTTAGTGATGCTAATCATACACACATCTATTTTTTTGCTTCATGTTCTTTCTATATTTCCCTATCTGAAGCGATACACCTGTCCCAATATGATTTAGACTGCGTTCTCTTCGCCATCAGTGTCCCTGATCATCCAAGTTTTTATTTTCTTTTTTAGATTCTAGGCTGCTGTTTTCTCCCTCATTTTCCTTTGTGGCATCTGTCACTGTTTTACTGTAATTCTTTAGACTGCAGTGTTTTCTAAAGCTTGGAATTTTTTAATTTACATCAGTAGTGAAAAGATTTCTCAGTTTTTTATAGTTTGTCTTTATCTGGAGCCTGCGTTGGTGCTTTTGGGTTTTTGTTGTTGTTGTTGTTGTTGTTGTTGTTGCTGCTGCTGCTGCTGTTTCTGTTTGCTATTGTTTGTTGTGGTTGTTGTTTGTTTGCTTTTTGTTTTTGTTTTGTTTTGTTTTGGGGGGTATGGATGGGGGGCTTACAGATGTGTCTGCATACTACACTTGACTAGTAAATAGTCACTATTGCAACCTGCAGCTGCTCCTTTGGTGATTTTATGGCATTTCAGAATTGTTTCTGCATAATTTCAATCCTATATCTGGTTTCTAGTTCTGTCTTTTCCAAATGTCCTCCTTTCATGTGTGATTTTGAGACCAAATGTTTGTAATCATGAAACTGTTTTCTCTGCACCATTCTATGAGCCGAGAGCCCCATTCATTGTGTTAACCTGTTCCCTATGGACCAAGTATTATTGTCTATGCGTGTGTCTCATAGCCCTCACTAGCTTCATATTCCGAGACGTTAGTCGTTTCATTGCCATATTTCAATGTTGGTGAGTGGGTGGTTGGCGGGTGCTCTGGTGTGGTTTGCTTCTTCTTTCCTATCAAACATTCATCGTCACTTATATGACCTTATTGTGTTGCAAGTGCCGTAAAACACTTACTAAAACTAAACTAAAATGTTGGTGCATGTTCTTGGATGATGTCTATGTCGAACATTTCCCTTTTGATCTATGAGCCATAAAGGATTGTCAGAGATATTATTTTGGAAATGAACCTTTTTCCTTTCAGATTTGTGATCACTTTTTTCGGAGGGAATGCAGATGGTACATTGTCCCCGTACCGGGTTCATTATTACGATGGCGAAGGTGGACGTTTTGGAGAGGCAGATATTAGATATAAAAAACCCGGGAAATCATGGTCAGTTCTAAGTCCATTCCAGCTAAACATTGACCAAGGAACACAGTTCACTGCCTGCCTGGAAGCAAACAGAGAAAAAGAAGTGTATTTGGTAAGCAGCACTCTGTTGTCCTAATTTTGTTTGTTTTGGTTTATTGGTTTAAAGTAACGTCAAAGAAACGATGGTTTGTGTGTGTGTGCGTGTATTTTCGCGTGTGTGTGTATGTTTGTGTGTATGAGTGTGCATGTGTGTGTGTGCGTGTGTATGTGTGTGTGTGCGTATGTGTGCGTTTGGGGGGTTGGAGGAGGGGGTGGGGGATATTTGTTTGTTGGAAGATAATTTTTCTTTTCTGGTTTAGTAACTTGGTCTAGTGGTTTGAAATATACGATATATATGTATAGATGTGTGTGTGTGTGTGTGTGTGTGTGTGTGTGTGTGTGTGTGTGTGTGTGTGTGTGTGTGTGTGAGTGTGTGTGGGGGATGGTTTGGGTATATAGAAATAAACCTATTTATAATATAGTACATTTTTATCATATATATATGCATGTGTGTCTGTAAGTCTTTTGATATTTAGATATGAGTATATAACCAAGGTAAAATTGGTTAACATTTGAAATAAACAAACCCTACTATTAGAATCAGTAAATGCACAGTATCTTTCTACGCCGAAATCGACAGTAAAAGAAAGTTGAACTTTTTAAAATATCCTCAGATGTCTACAAAACACTCAGTGTTGGAGTCACAGACTTCATCTTCTTTCAATAACACTTTTCAGTCGCCATATTATGTCAGTTGTATCTGTCCATGTCGAGTGAAATGCTTCCTTAAGATGCGCATTTTACGCATTCTACCTTACTTTGTTCAGGGGCAAAGAAGTAGTCAGCATAACGTAGATACAGTATACAAATAACATCGATGGGTGCCTCACAGCTAACAGCACTGTGTACTTTCACGAACAATTATAAGCTCGTCTTAGGAATGCTTATTTCTACCTTGGAAATGATGTCAAAGACATTCAAGCTATACAATCAGGAAATTCATGCCACCGGTATTGCCCTAACATCACTTGAACAATACTTGTGTCCAAAACTAAACTCAAATTTTTATTTCATTTTTCAGTTCACGATTAACCAAGAAGTATTTGCCAGGGTCTCTTTTCCTGCAGACATCCCTTTTGATGATGTTGACTTCCTCACAGTCAGGGACAGCATACAGATTGAGAAAATCACAATCACCTACGATTGACTCCGACAACCAGCCGGTTTGGTGTCACAGACACAACTATCGTTTTAGATTTTATTTATATTTTTTTCTAAGAAGCACTTTGTGGAGACGGGGATTTATTCCCCTTAGAAAACGTTAAAATTATACTTAAGTTATTCAACGATAAATTAGTAAAAATCTGGATGCCATTCAGTTTCCATAATGAGTTTTTATCTTCCAAGACTGCAATTAGTAACATTACTCCAGACTCTGTAGACCCCAGCACACAGGGGAAACGCTCCACTTGTCCCACAGTTGTGCAGTATGACGTATGACGTCACAGGGGAGTAAAGAGAGATGATTGGGGGAAATTTGCCTCTCTTGCATACTCCTTGCTGTGCGACGAGTGGACATTTTCATAGTCTGGCCTAGCACAAGTGTTCATCTGCCTCCTCATAATCCCCAATCCTTACTCAAACAGGCCAACATCATTAATATAAAGACTGCGGTCCTTTTAAAAGAATCCATCAATGTGAAATTAAGCGAAGGAAGAAATAGACCCTTTCGGCCTACGTTTTGCGTTCTTGCTGTAATCACCAATTCATTTTAAAAATGCAGCAGAAGACCTTGAAATATTCAGCACTCTGTTAAGATTTCTTTATAGTGTCCTGAAGAGGTCCGGTGATAAATTCTCTCTCTCTCTCTCTCTCTCTCTCTCTCTCTCTCTCTCTCTCTCTCTCTCTCTCTCTCTCTCTCTCTCTCTCTCTCTCTCTCTCTCTCTCTCTCTCTCTCTCTTTTTTTCTCTGTCTGTCTGTCTCTCTCTCTCTCAATATATTATATAGATGCATATTTATAATATATGGACTTTTTTAAATATAGAAATCCTTGTCCCTAGGCTTTTATCAACGTAAAAACGTAAATACACACTGAATACGGGCTTGTTACGCATTGTTTTGTATTTGTATACCATTTTACTAACTTCATGAGAAATTTGAACCCGTCGTACCCTATGTTTTGGAGATATGGGAGCTTTTGTGGGAAAAAGCTGAAAAACGTATGTCCCCGAGGTTTTTAAATAATTCAAAATAGAAAGGAATACCATTTAACTATGTTGCTGTTATTTCTATCTTGTTTTGTAATGAGATTTTACACTTTGCAGAGACCGCAGGGGGCGTGGCAATGCATGTCCCCAGTAAATCATTTTCTTCTCCGTTGCCGACAGCGTTTTGACTCTCTGAAGTCAGAATGTGATCATCGTGCATCTTTTTTGCTTTTAATGAAAGTTATTTCCCTACGTCGCACCCATTTAAAACCGATTTGAAAGGGAACTACGCAGGAGTGTTCTCTCAGGAGGAGTCAAACCAACCAACCAACCAGAGTCAACTGGAGCTTGATTCCTTTCCGAAATCGTCCCTTTTTCATGATGTTATCGAAGCCGTATAGTGTTTAATATGTTATCTGTTTTCAATAGTTTAGATCCCCATGAGTAAGTGCTATGCATGAGGCAAGCTATTGTGGTTTAGACTCTATGATTCTTCAAACACACTTGTTTCCCATTCCGTTACTTCCAACTCCGTTATCGGACGTGGGAATACGAGTGGTAAAGGAAAAATTTAAGGTAAAATTTAAGGCAAACATGGGCAAACTGTGGCTCAAGGGTCAGATATAAAAAAGCAATTTCCGAACGTCAGTTAGGTTGAAAGTCATGAAAGTGGGCATTTTAGCTGGACCTGGCATGAACAGAGTCACATGTGATGATATGTTATTTGAACAGATGATAATTTCATTCGACAAAATATGTTATTTATTAATGACCTGAAGGTAACCGCATAGAATTGTATTTTTTAAATTCTCATACGAGCGCAATGTTAGGGGTTTATGTTTTAGTGAATTAAAGGGTGAAAATGCCTCCTATCGTATTAAAAACACTGACGCGATAGAGAAAATTCTGAATTTTGTTGACCAGTCTACTAAATAAAAACGAAACTTCCGGTTTTGAAAATCCACATCTTTACACACAAAGGATCACTATTTAATCAGTAGTTTAAACATGGAAATGATGTATATATGTTGAATAAGTGTCAATAAGTATCACGGATTCTCTCAGGGAAGAAAAGTAACGTCGTAAAAAAAGGTGTAGAGAAACCAAAAAGACACATGGCTGACCCCATTCAAAATCTATACTAGACATTTTTCTCAGAGAACTCAACATCAATGATAAAATTTGTGTCATTTTACAAATGGAAATCAATCTGGGTTGCACGCCCAAAAGATTCAGAAAGGCAGACACATATTAGTAAAGTCAGTTCCAATAAAAGCTTCTTTGCTTTGGCTATGTAAGAAATTAAAGCTGTTGGTAAAACTCTTTCTCTCGCGTCATTTCACGTGTTCAGCTGACTACAGATCCTGTATGTTTAGGGAATGTGAAACGGGCAGATTGAAAAACAAAATATGCCTAAGCGAGAATGAAGAACTATTATTAGTGATAAATATACATGGCTAGCATTGGAGGTTGTCAGAAGAGCGAAAATTCAAAATTGGTTAAATAAAATTGGTCAAGACAGTTGGGAAAAACAGTTTCAAAGCATGGATCATATTATGAGAAGTCAAATTCATAAGGGAGTTTATAAAGCCAGCCTTGAATGCTGTAAACGTCTTGATTAGGCACTGTTGTGACCCAGTATCTTTTAAACGTAGATTTCAAAGTATTTTGACTATCCATATGGCTTGGGGTTTGTCATATATTTCCTTTCCGTTACTGTATTTTTCTATGCGTTACCTCAACTTCTTTTCCGTGACCAATTTTCCTCTCCGTTACCAACACTTTCTAGGGTTATGAAAAGGAAACCGTTAATACAATGCCATTACTTGTGGATTCCAGCACAAGCCCATGCTGACCACTGTCTGTGTAGATGGTTTTATGCATATATTTGGCTTTTTTTATAAGTTATCAAGAACAATTGTAATTAAATTATGAGTTTTCGTTTCTCGGTTCTACTATAGTGGAATATGAAAAGCTTAATTTGAACAAAATGTTTTAAATGACATACACCTGTAGTGATTTACCTGATTGAGCAATGAAACTCCCAAAATACGCTCGTAGCATGTTTTGTCCAGAGTTTTCAATTAACAGTGTATTTTAATTTGGTAACGGAAAGAAACATTCTTAAGCACAGAACATAGATAGAGACCTATCTTCGTTGTTGTTCAGAATTAAGCTCCAATACGTTCAACCAGAATGGCAAAGACATGGCCAATTCATCATACAAAAATTGAGCGATAACAAAACAACTTTATTTTCTTTTAAAATGTTATGCCAAATTTTTACAATTTTCTGAAAAAGTACCTACATACATATATATATGTATATATATATATATATATATATATATATATATATATATATATATATATATATATATATATATATTCTCACTCTGTCTCTCTCTCTCTCTCTCTCTCTCTCTCTCTCTCTCTCTCTCTCTCTTACACACACACACACACACACACACACACACACACACACACACACACACATACACACACACGCACACTCACATATTTTCTTTTTCACTCTCTATTGCCACAAACACACACACGCACACAAACACACACGCAAATAAACAAACACACACACACACACACACACACACACACTCACTCACACTCTCTTACACACACACATACACAGGTATACATACACACACGCGCGCATTATGCATATACAGGGTGATAAACAAAAGGATTTACAGATTATATGACGCATTGCTTCAGTCCAAAAAGGTCGTCATACTATGGGACAATGACCATTTGAAAGACCAATAATATATTTTTTAAAATTAATCAAAGAGGATAAACCGAATAAATGAAGCATTGCTTCAGTTCACAAACATCAATATGGGAAGGGTCAGTAACCATTTGACAGACAGTTTATCTAATTCTTGAATAGCTGTCACATGGCGTACTGTTGTCGCGTCCTTGATCCATGGAAGGATTTACGGTTACAAACCTATCTCGATAGGCTCCAAACCTGGCTCTTCCCATCACTGCAAGCAGATTCGCATGACTTCATTTTTTAACAAGATCGAGCATCGGCCCATTGGCATCTGATTGTAATAGCTTTTTTAAATGAAATCCATCGACGGATTGGTCGAGAAGGGTCCCAAGACCTTTTTTTCTGTGCTTGGCCTGCCAAATCTCCAGACCTTACCGTATGTGATTTTTAGGGTTTATGTTCTCTCTGGCTCCAGCATGTGAAGGATTCCCTGAGAGCATGCAATATCCAAGCTAGCCAGGCCATCAAACTTGCTAGAGACAGGAAGCTCTTTCTCCCGTCGATGCCCTACAGGTACAAGAGGATGGATAAATTAACGTAAGTAAGTTCTACTGCTACCAATTAACTACAATGACTTTAAACATCAAATAACAACAGCGATCCACTCTGTGGGCCATGATAATTCTGCTGAAACACGTCTGGGATAAAATATATCTTATCGCATTGATGTTTCCCTTGCTGCTGGTGGTGGCCACATTCAACACTTGTATTAATAAGACGGCACATCTCAAATGTGCTCCTGCCGAATAGTGCCGAAACATAGCCCACAGTAGGCAGTCTAAAAATAAACGCGATAGACTATACCTTATTCTTTGCCAATATTATGTGAGCCCCGGAGCAATTCAGCGGAGTGCTCAAGTGAATTGTGATTGGTTCATTGTCTGTCTTGCACGTTCATTTTTTAGCCCCACGAGCTGCCCCTGATCATACGTACTTATATACACACATGCATACATACATACATACATACATACATACATACATACATACATACATACATACATATGTTCCGCGCCATTTACCGATCGGTTTAAGATTGCGCTACGCATTTTAACGATCGTATAATTGTATCATTCTTGTGAGCTCTTCAGTTTCATATTTTAATGTTAGTTTTAATTTTCATGTATTTATACATTTGAAAATATACGTGGATGTTCCTTGATCTGAGTAAAAGAATAAAGATGGAAGTGAATTTAAAAAATCCTTTTAAAATTTAAGATAAATTAAATGTACTTTGTGAACTTTGAGTTTGATACGTGGCTTTGTATCACTCTTGTAGGCTCTTCAGTTTCATACGTTAATTCTAATTTCAATTTTCATATTTTTACACTTTTGAAAAGTATATGAACGTTCCTTTATGTGAGTAAAAGAATAAAGATGGAAGTGAAATTTTTAAAATTATAATTCTAAAAGTATGAAATAAATTTAATGTACTTTGTGAACTTTGAGTTTGATACCTGATATTGTATTATTCTTGTGAGCTCTTCAAAAATATAAGATATTAATTTAACGCAATCTTCAGATTTCTGCGGAACTATACGATCGTTAAAACGCGCAGCGCACTCTTAAGGGGGTGGGGGGGGGTACATCTGAAGGCTATCTCGCTTACTAGTTGACCAAATTTTACCATTTTTCACACATATAACAAGCGTAGTAAGGGGTTTTAAAATCCGCAATCAAATTTGAGAAAAAAAGTTTCGTTTCCAAGGATACGGTGGCCATATTGGATTTGTTGACTTGTGATACGTAATGAATACTGCACTTGTTGTTCGTGGAAATTGATTGCCGGTTTTTTTTTGTTTTTTTGTTTTTTTGCGTACATGTTAGCAAACATTAGATCTAAACATCTGTCTGTTGATTTTTTCCTAAACGAATTAGAAAAAAAAATTATGATTCTTTTCCTAAAGTAGTATACAAGTTTTAAAAAAAAACAACGTGAAAATCCACTCTCAAGACACCACCAACAAAAATCTATTCCATATATCAAACATTCAACAGATAAATTTTCAGTATTACATCAGCTCTTCATTCGATGAAAATTTCATGAAGAATTGATGGTAAATGGTGGAGTTTTTTTTTTTTTAAGAGAAAAATCGGGTTTGAGAAAACGGCCAATAAAGAAAAATAAATATTGACTTTATGAGGAAACGGTGGGGAGAAACATGCCCGGAATGGGAAGAAATAAGGCCTTTGGGGGTTCTAGATAGTTGTAGGAGGGGCTGAGGAAGATTAATATGCCTACAACTCAAATTCAATGATTTTGAGCCGAATCGGGACTTTGGGGGTGTACCCCCCCCCCCTCTTCCCCCCCCCCCCCCCTTAACTAAGATTGCGCCGATCGCTAAATTTCGCGGAACACTACCACCGACATTCTGCGGACTTTTGTTCTGCAAATGCTTATAATAATCATTAGCAAATAATCTTGAAGAAAACAACAGCATTGAAAACTGAAACTATTTTTTTGTAACCTCACCTTGAACAACTTGCCTAAAAATCTCACAAAGCAAATCTTTCAACATTTTTTAAAATGTTCCCACCAGCTTCAATAAAAGGGAAAATGAAAAAGAAAGTGGGTTATAAGTCAACAGGCAACCCAATGGAAGGTGCTCTGTAAATTCTTTTCACCCTCATGCTTTATTTAGAAGATAGTGAAATGGGTTGCGCCTATGTCTGGTTGCACCAAGGGAAGTTTACCCTACACGATTAATATATATTGGTCATGCTTTTATGATTTCATTTTATTTTTTTCCAAGGTGCACAGTACCCATCAGTTGTATTGTTCCTGTGTACATTTTACTAGTTATACTCTATGGTAAACGTTGATTTAGATCCATTTTTATATCAAGTCTGTGTTTCATTTTAGATGCATACTAGAAGATCCCTGTCCCTGAATTTGATTTCTTTTTGTCATGTTGTAAATCGTTTCACCTTTTTCGATATATTTTCTGCTGTTTACGAGGCAGATGTGGTACACATCCACATCCTAGCGTGAAGCTTGATATACTCGATAAAATAGTTCACCCACCATCTGTGACTTGAACTTGTGAGTGAGCAAAACTCACACAAGCTACAACTTTCTTAGTTGAAGGAAATCTGTTAGAGAATAGCCTATAAACTGACATGAAAGGGTATATTTCCGCTGCTTAGAGTAAGACTCTGCCTCGCGCCATTTTGAGGAGTGACGTATGAGCAGTTTATTTGTTCTTTGAATTTTGAGAGATGAAAAGCATGTCAATTTTTTTTAGATATGAAAATTACATCACTTTTATTTAATCACTTTACTGAGTGCGTAACGATGAATGAATTTCTATTCATTGTCAATTCTTCACTTGAATTAACTTAGTGTTGAGGAAGATTGTGCAAGAATGGCTCTTTTCAAAGGGGTACATAATGTTTCTAGGTTTTGGGATCTACTTTTGCGTGGCAGTGCCCTCGATCCACAGATTGCTAAGAAATAGAGTTGTACAGTTGTTGTTTTTTATCACCCTGTACATCAGGAGATACAAGCAAAAACGATACTACCCTCCTGTAGCAGTATGGACAGCTCTACGCCGAAAAGAGAGAGAGAGAGAGAGAGAGAGAGAGAGAGAGAGAGAGAGAGAGAGAGCGAGAGAGAGAGAGAGGGGGGGGGAGAGAGAACAGACTACTACAATTTATATCCAAATGGCTAATAGGTGTTTTAATCATTTCCCTCAATATTCTGAGAACGAAATGTTCTGTATATAACTTATTTTATCATTTTAATTCATTTTATTTGTAGTGCGTTTTCAAACATGAATGTTTATCTTTGTATATCATAAATGAAATTTTCCATTAGATGTGACTATTCCAAAATTCACAAGAGTTAGCGTATTTCTTTCTTCAAATACACACAAGCAACAATTGGGATCCTGCGGTGGAGAAGAAGAAAGAGGCTAAGGGGAAGCCGAAGGGTGAGTCAAGGACGAAAACAATTGGTGGGTGAGAAGATAGAAAGAGAAGCAAGAATGAAAAAAACCCCACTATCGCTAATAATAATGAGAAGAATGAAAAGGAGGAAGGGGGAGGAGCAGGAGGAGGAGGAGGAGGTGGTGTAAGAGGAGAAGGATGATCGGGAGAAGAGGAGAAGTGTAAAGCCTTGTCTTTCTAACCAAATTGCATCCTCAACTCTATCTTCGACTTAAGACATGTCCTAACTAGATGGCGTTATACCTACCCCCCCCCCCCTCAACCCAAACCCAGCCCACACGAAAGAGGGAAGAAAAAGAACAGGAAAATATATGCATACCATAACTACAACTCAAAATATGATAGTTTATATTTCCACAATAAATATCTTGGTTCTTCGTGATAAGCACAGTTTAGACGCAATAATATGCGCCTATTTGTGTCTTTACAGAAGAAAAAGGAGAAGTTAGGCATAAATACTCAAATTTAGGAGATTCGTTGAAATATCAGAAATCAGACAATGTAAACATCGCAGAAGGCCCTACCCTTGAGTTGTCGTTTCTTGCTCATAGCTGTTTGATAGGGGGGAAGGAGTAAATCACAACAGAACACCCGCGAACCACCCACCCAACATTGAAGCCTCCAAAAGAGTATCGTGAGAGGTGGGCCTTTGCCACCTTTTCTTACCTCTCAAATGACTTTGGGGATTTTAGCATCTAACTCCCTGCTCGACACATGTTTTGTTTTTTTTCAAACTTTCGACTTTCGTCTACAAATTCACATTTCTTTGGGCGCAAAGCCGTCGAAATTGTGTGTTTGGTTTTTGAAGCTGAGGACACTGAGTTTATTGTCGCCAGTAACCTGGCGGAGTGAAACATATCTCCGGTGAGACCATTGAAAGATTTTTTTTTTTTATCAGATTCAATAGTAAAACTTACGCGACGTTGCCGTGTTCTTCAAACCGTTGCACTTCAGACAGAGCAAGGCTTCTTGTGGATATTCTTAAAAGCTTCCCTTTGGACGCTCTCTTGTTCTTTGTTATTATTCTTGTTTGTGTTTTGTTTTCGTTTTTTGTTTTGTTTTGTTTTTGTTTTTGTTTTTGTGTTTTTGTTTGTTGCTTGTTGTTGTTGTTGTTTGTTTGTTGTTGTTGTTTTGGGTTTTTTTGGGGGGGGGTTTATAGTGTATTGTTTTATGAAGTTTTTTGTTTGATTGTTTGTTTGTTTGTATGTTTTGCAACGTAAGGCGTTGGTCCTCAAAGAGAAATTACTTAAATTTCAAATCAGGGTCGTCATCATAATCTTATAATTGGGGATAACACGTAAAAAATCAATAGGTTATATGGCATAACTGCATCTTAAAATATGATAGTTATTGTTCTACAAGATTATATTTCTTGGTTATTCGTAAATCTACAGAGTATTGTTTAGATGCAAATTGTTGTTGTGGTTTTTTTAGCCCTTAAAACCTACCTCTGTAGCTCATCAGCTTTTAAGACTTGGAACAACTGAACTGTTGTCTTTTAGGCATACATTATTTTCTTCCCTGCATTAAAGTATTCACCAAGAGTTTCTGATAATTAAAATCTATTTTGTACACTTCGTTTCCGAAAAGCCATTTTCTCTCAGATCAATTCTGGTTAAAATAGACACAGACGTGAGCAGTGTTTTCCAGTTAACTAAGGTGTTCGCTTTCTGATTATGAACAAATATTTCTTTTATTGTTGCAATATCAAAATAGCACGTTATTATTCAAATACAAAGCTACTTGGCATTTGGTGGAACTCAGGAAAAAGCATTCTTAAGACATATCAATTCAAAGCTATGAAGAGTTTGACACCTGCTGATCCCAGAGTCCGCACTTTTTTTAAGTTCAGGAAATTAAAATTCGAAAATAAACACTTGAAGCTCCTGGTCTGAATTCCAAACTATATCTTACATACGAGCTTTCTTAGCTTTTATACTCAAGTACATGTGAACAGTGCGTGGTCCCTTTCATATTTTAAAGATTACGTAAGTGTTTTTTGACGTTCAGTCCTTACAAGAGGGTTAGTCCTTACAAGAGGGTTCAGATTTCTTTGTAACTTATTTATCAGCAATAAATTGTGTTCACCAGTAACGTGCTTGGAAGTAGGTTAATAGTTACTTTTTTCTGTCTTCTCTTCAAGAAGAAGAGTGCTCTAACAGCCTTTCCTGGCTGATCACCTATCCTTGTGAAATCGGCAAGTCGCCCAGTCTTTTACAACAATGGTTGCCAATGGATACCAAAAGTTAGTTATCCCTAATCTCTAATTGACTAACTTTGTCAGGTGAAAGACATTAAGTGCTGATAAACATAGTTGACAAGGTGTAAGTCTTGTAAGTCAAATATTTACTTTTTTCAGGGTTAGACATACATAAATACGCCGTTGCTGTTGTTGTTGGCTCTGAGTGTTGTTCGTTAAACTTGAAGCAGATTGAAAAATCTGTTCATTTAAAAGTGTTAACACCATTGATAGCCTTAAGACTGGAGCAGATCATCACCATAATCTGTGGACATACGGGTTACTGAGCGTCTTCGTACACATTTCTTGCTAATTGATAGGCTCCTTTAAAAATGCTACATTAATGTATTCAAATCTTGTGGCTTCAAGAGGTCAATATCAAATAATATATCTTTTGTTATCCCCAGCATACACCATGGTTACTGCTGCACATTTTTCAAACTCTTGTTCAAAAGCATCCAAGAATAACAACACCAAAGTTCATCGTGTATTCATGGACTCCATTACCAGTTGGGGGAAGTGTTTGAGGGGGAAACGTTTAGAGGAGTTGTCTTTAACAATTCATCGATACTTTGACTCTTCAGTGCATAGATAACTAGGGGACAGTCATAGACCACCAATTACTGATAATGCTTGAGAAGTTATACAGTTTTTATTAAAAGGACGAAGAGATTTATTCTCCTCCACTTGTGGTGAGGAGATGTCAGATGCTCTTGGTTAGGCACGCAGCACACCACTGATCACTGACTAATCCACTCTTACAACTCTGATGCTAACCTGTGCGTGAGAAATTTAAACTTAATTTTAGCGAAGAATCGTGTTTCGTCGCTCCTTTGTATCTTCGATCTATTATTAATGCCAATTTTTTAGAATACTGCTTTGATAACAACGGCATTACTTAACATAAAGAATGCTGACGTCTGATTTGCCGGTGACACTCTTTGTGCACGGTGGGCAAATTCTTCTGATATGTTTCCGTCAAAAAATAACTTATAAAACTATAATTTCTTGTAGAATTAACTGCACTTCTTTAGACTTCTAAATTAAGAAAATTAGGTAGATGTTTCCTTTATTATCAAAGTGATTAAATCCGAGTAAGTTCGATCTAGAACAGTGTTGCTTTTAAGAACAAAGTGGCCACCGCTCTATTGATTACATCCAACATTTCTGAAATTGAAGCTAAATTTAAATACATTATTCAGCTCGCCTCGGTACACGAGAAAATACTTCTGGCGATGGCATGGGTCTCCAGTTGTGTTATGATGTTCATGCTAGCAGCAACATTGCAGTCTAGTGGCTGTGTTGTTATGCGACTCATTAGAGGCTGGAGAGACATCCAACTGACCCAAGGACAACGTTTATCTGGTGCCGACTGGATTTCTCAGAACACTCAAAACGTCCAGCAATGTCTACGTCTTTGCTGGCTGTACAGAGCATGTCGAGGGGTCAGCTACAGACCTGACACGGGACGCTGCATGCTTCACCCAGACTGGACAACAGTGGACACAGCTAGATTTGTGAGAGATAGCAACAGCGCCGTGATAGATATGAAACAGGCGTCTCCAGATAAGGTGAGACAACTGTGAATTTGACATAGTGCATAACAATTGATATAATAGAGATACATACGTGTCCATTTACTATCGCACTTTAGTGTTTGGCCCACACAGGATCTTGAGCTGAGGGAAACCGGTTATGTACAGTAAGTGTGTGTTCGATGTTCAACATGATGTAATAAGATTATTGATACAGAATAACAATCGAACTCTAGATCATAAATCCAAAAGATCTTTTCCCGGGGTGTAGGGTAAATCATTCTCAAAAGTCAAAAACCATTCACAAAGAGTAAACATTACGCTACCTTGGAATTACAAAGTTATGTAGACCATGAGGTCAGAAACCAAATGTTTTATCTGCTCTATGAGTAAAGTAAGATTATTCGGAATCGTTATCAAGGTATCCAAAGAATTGCAATCGAAAAAGTTTGACATTTTGTGGAAATCAATTTTTTACGTCAAATTTCTCAAAACTAGGTACTAAGCAGATAGATTGTAATTCTAAGATAGCGATTAGTCATTTGAACTTATCAGATTGCTACAAGTTATGCATCTGCCAGGACAATTTCCACTCGTCACACCAATGTATGTATACAAATGAGGCAATTTTCGCTCGTTCGTCTTCCCTCGCCTACAAGTGAGGCCTTACTTCACAGATATGCGACGAATAGATGTTTCCTTAATTAACGTAGGGCATTATACGCACAAAAGGCCCAATAAATAAACAGGGGGAAATTCTCAGTTACTTAGCAAGCACTGTAACTTGACATCAAGCTATGCAAGAGAAAAAAAATGATTGATCGTTAGTTTTAATGTCTTTTCTTGTTTTATTTACTTTAATACTCTTTACTAATACTCCCTACAGAGACTGTCGTACGGCTGCGATTTAAGGCCATGTTCCAAAGGAGAAATGTGTGCACCAGTATCCAATGTCCATAGTCATCTCTGCCTGTATTTAGGTAAGTTTGCGATAATGTATTAAAAACCCGCTAGCATTTACGCACTACAGGGACCTCTTCGACGGATGACCCTATGCTGCTGTGGTGTATATATCTCCACAGAAACAGAAATGTTTCTAAACAGTGTGAACGCCTGTTTCAGGGAATGTGTCGGTGCTGACTGTCACTTTACTGGGCCTTGGAGAATACACTGAATATACATTTCATTGTCTAAGCTTGGTTTATATTTCCAATGTGATGAAAATAGAAACATTTGAGGAAAATGTCTTTTCAAGGACACAGCCTCAGGCTCGCGGCCTGAATCTTGGTTCCACCTGGGCACTCCCCGACGCCGGTAGCTTAGCCGCTGAGTTGCTGACACCGCCTAATTCTTAATTGTTAAGGGGGTTGTTGTTATTGTTGTTTAGTTAGTTGGTGTTTTTGTAAAGGAAAAATTGTGTTTGTATTAGAGAGTTGAACATAATTGTTAAGACTTAATTCAGGTAAAACCATGGGTGCCCTTATGCTAATCGGACCGATGACAGAGGATGTGGGACCCGAATCAAAAGAAGACACAGAAGAAACACGGCAAAGCCAATAAAAGAAACCATGAACTATACCATCCTGTTGGCAGGCATTTTCATATAGAACAGATAAAAATGCCTCTTTTTAACAAAGAGCTTATTACTTCCAGAGAAGGACGAAATGCCTCCCAATCTGGTCGCCTTGTCGTTCCATCTTATTTGCAACTGTGACTCTAACAGATATAACTCCATTTTCAAAACAGTGTGTATTGTATTGTTAAACAGATGGCATCTTATGTATAACGTCAGTTAACGAAAAGAGATAAATGAATGGAATAGGAGCTATGGTAGCATATGCAGTAATCAATAAAAACAGGTCATGAAGCCTGCCAAATCTGTTGGTCGTCATGTATGATTGGAAGAAAAAGAAAATATGAAACAGTTAGGCTGAAAAAGGCAATATTTATTAATTTCTTTAAAGTAAGATATGATTAAGTCGTCTCATGCTCTTACACTTCTCCGACGGGTTCGTGTGTTCTCACTTTTCATTATGAGAAGAAAAAAAACTTTAAGCTGAGCAATGAAAATTTTTTAAAGAGTGACCTTTTGACCACAGCAGACAAGGCAATTATCTACTAGGTATTGACTCATTCCCACTATAATATCACTCAAGGCTCGTCTGAGTGTGAGGGAGGGCCACCGCCACGAGTGGACAACGCCATAGCTACCTCAGATGGTTTCTCTGTGACAAAATACACATGTGACAACGGTTATGTCCAGTCAGGAAGTGACCCCAGCTCTGTGTGTGACCCCACCACGGGTCAATGGAGTACTCCAGATGTCACCTGCGATTTTGTGGAATGCAGAGAACCTTACGAGATAAGTGGAGCACTGGTAAACTCGCTTGTTATTGTTTGTGCCTATTTGCTATGTGCCTGTTCGTTTTGTTGTCTTTCATTATTGTGCTATTATGTTTTTGTTTTTGAAAGAGAGATGTTCAGTGTCAATTAAGCTGTGCAATCTCAGATTAGCGTATCATGTTAACTTCGTCTGCCAGCGATTGTTATGGGATCAAAACAAACATTTTTGTTCTCAGGTCTTTGCATGTGTTTCTTAAAAATTAATGGGTCTTGGGAATGGAAGGGACTCTGGGAAGGTAAGGGGTGGGGTGGTGTATCTTCGGCGCACCAGCAGTTTCAGTCTGGCCTGCAAGTCGACTTAGTAATTTGCAATAAATAAGTCCTGCGGTGAATTGATCGTTATTATTGTCCGTCTTGAAATTCTAAATCAATAGTT
Source organism: Aplysia californica (assembly GCF_000002075.1). Taxonomy (NCBI): domain Eukaryota; kingdom Metazoa; phylum Mollusca; class Gastropoda; order Aplysiida; family Aplysiidae; genus Aplysia; species Aplysia californica. The sequence goes on from NW_004797527.1 coordinate 614,503, forward strand.
TCTTGCCCAGCTGGAAGCAATCGATGACTAAATATTACATTTGTATTGCGCCCATGAGTGACATGGTACAGTGTCTTAAAAGCTTGAATAATTCAATTAAAAGGAGAAAAGGCCTCCTGTGGAAGATGACACAGACAGGAATCCACGGGAAACTCTACAGATGGGTGAAGACCTTCCTTACAGACAGGACAATCCAGACCAGGATTAACAATGGTGTGTCATCCAAAGCTGTACTTGAGGAGGGCCTCCCCAAGGGTTCCTCTCTGAGCTGCACACTTTTCCTTGTTTTCATCAACGACCTGCCTGAGACACTGAAATTAGAGAAGGCCCTATATGCCGACGACCTAGCCATCTGGCATACAAGTTAACAAGCTGGCATCAGTGCACGGCTTATAAATGAGGATCTAGATAGATTCAACAACTACTGCTGCAAGTGGAAACTAAAAGCAAATTGTACCAAGACAATCTACACCGTCTTTACAAAAAGCCACAAAGTTGCAAAGCAAAATCTCACCATCTCACTTGCAGGAAACAAACTAGAAAAAGTTGAAAACCCGACCTACCTTGGGATCGAGCTGGACAGACAGTTTTCATGCAAAAACCATACCTGCTTTCTTCCCGTCTCGGACACGCTTACCCGTGCTTGGTTTAAAGCCCACATTTGACATTACTATTCTTGGATCAATTATTATTCAAAAAGCTTTTTGAACTGTACACATCAACCCACGCTTAGTATCCATGGACAAAGTTTCGGACTATTCTAAATCGCTTTATGCCTGGGTGTCTCCAAATTATCGATTTTTGGCAATACAATGTATTTGAAGAGACTGCAGCTTTTGCAGAGGAGACGACGAGCAAGTCGCTTTCGTTACACGCATTACAATAGTTAAGACTAAGAGTTGAGAACCTTGGTCACTGCCTGAGTAATGAACCTCGAGAATACGAAGTACAAAAAAAAGTTATTTGCCTGCTCATACCCTCAGTCATCAGAATGTTCTCTTGAATTATCAATTGTTGTGTTACAATATTTTTGACATACAGTATAAAATGTGACAGAAGTTCCAATTTCTCTGATGTGTAAATCCATAATATAATACACGATTTATTTATAGTTATAGCAGAGAATTCATTTGTCTTGTATGCACAAATTGTTCCTGGTCAACAGAAGTGGGGTGTCCAGAAGATCTCTCGTCTAAAGGTTTCAAAATAAGTTCAGTAAACTATTGCATCAGTTACGATATACATAGTTTGTTGAAGGTTATATTGTGTTATACCCCACCACCCCTTTTAACCCACATTCCAAATCTAAACCATCACCAGTTCCGTGCAACTAAATCTTCCTTTTCATATTCCATTTGCTTTATTCCTTATTCCATGATCACACTTTCTTCTCGAAATTCAAAAAAAGAGAAAACCAGAATGTGTGTGGGGGAGGGGGTAATTCATTCGAGCTACGCTTAATGAAACAGCCTGTCCAGTTTCATTTTACTACTATTTTTCACCTCTGCTTCCATAATATACAACGTTGTATCAGTACAGCATGCATGCCGCCCCCCCCCTTCCAAAAATATGTTATGGCTTGTACAGAAACACTAGTTTTTATTCCCCGCTTTCTTTGAATTTTGAGCCTCACCTAATGACTATCATATTAGTCTCGTATGTCATCTACCTCTCTAGCCATTCTTTACGACATTATACTACGGCTCCCGAACTCTCTACCGATGCTACGACGGTATGGCCCCTTTGTCTTCTTCAATGGTCATGACCTGCCTGGACACCGGCCAATGGTCAGACATTCCTGCGGGCTGTGGAGCAGTGTCATGTGGAACCCCTCAGTCTGTTCAAAACGGCAGAGTCACTCTGTTGTCTAGGCCAATAGGCAATGTTTCTCCAAATGTGGACCCTTATTATCACCTTATAACGATGGGAGGACGAGCTGAGCATTCTTGTATGACAGGTGGGTACTCTTTTTGATTAGCTCCAATCATGGCATAATTAACAGGTGCAGCGTCAAGAAATTGTTTGGTCTCTGTGCTTTTTCAATCGACGTAGCGGTGTAGGAGAAGTAGGATGCTGTTGTTGCTGTTGTTGTTATAGTTGTTGTTGTTGTTGTTGTTGATGATGATGATGATTGCAGTATTTGTTGTTGACAATGTTGATGTTGCTATTGCTGTTATTGTTGTTTTTGTTGTTGTTGTTGTTGTTGTTGTTGTTGTTGTTGTTGTTGTTGTTGCTGTTGTCTTACGGGGGAATTAAATTATGTCATGCAGTTGACCTCACTTAACTTCTCTGCATCTAGATCTATTCAATCACAATGGCTCTCGTGGTCTAGAGGGGAAGGTGTTTGCCTCTCATTCAATAGGTTGCGGGTTCGAATCCTGATAGCGACAGAAAATTTCTTCTCTTAAACTGCCTCCTTTCACATCCTTTCCTGCTCTCTAACAATGTTCTGATGTCTGCTTTCATCTCCACTTTCTGCCCCCACCCCAAACCTCCTTTGCCCCCTCCTCTGGGCTCCTGACTCTTTCTGAAACCTTTCTACTGCTACTCCTTGGCTCCTTCATACTGCTGTCTTTCAGCCGCACCCCTGATTTTATGGTTGGAAAGGCCTACACCTAACTTCGGACAAAGACGGAAAATCTCGGAGTTTCTGTGAGCCAGTTTCGCACGTCAAAGATCCCTTGGTGGTCCAAATTCGATTAAAGCAGGCTTCGACGGCCACCTGGGCAAAATTCAAAATTTCCTACCAACGGAAAATGTTTCATGTGTCCCGCGCGCCCTCATATTATGACATTATGCAGTAAAACACTCACCAAATGAAAGGATTCTACCATAGCTCAAGTCTGAAAGAGTAAATAACTGTAAGAAATTCTGACTAATAAACTAGAGCCGTGAGGAAAATTAAATGAACTTACTAATCAGTGTGCGATTCTATTTTATCAAAATATACCTTATATTGGACCCAAAAAATGTTCTTCATATCGCGGACTCAAATGGGGCGTAACAAAAGGTTTGGATGTTAAAGGCTTTAATACACATGAGTTCATTTCACGCGATACGGGAGAACGGTAGTAATTGGCCCCATATCTCGAAAAGAAATGAGTGAAAATATTTACTCAAATCTGAGAAAATTCACCCTCTGAAAAGACAATGACAATAGCTTTGAGCATAGACAGCTGCACTCCAGAGGCTGTCACACACACACACGCATAAACACACACACACACACACACACACACACACACACACACACACACACACACACGCACGCACACACTCCACTAGTCGCCGAACAACAAAAAAAACCCTAAACATTTTGATTATTTCTTTCCATTGCCTGTGGCAGGGTTCCAGTCGCCAGTGACCACTTTCACCTCCGAGTGCTTGCGATCACAGGTGTGGACGTCCCCCTCGGATGCTGGCTTCGCCTGCACGTTGGTCAACTGCGGCTCGCCACCAAATGTCCAACACGCCACTGTGTCCGCCACGTCGCTGTTGTATCAAGGAGTAGCGATGTACAGGTGCGAGGAGGTGAGTACCCTCTCCACCAGCACTAAGAAACCAAAATTATAGTAAAAATTAACATACTCACAAAAAAATACCCAGAAAACAAAGTGACCCTTGAATATGTTTAGTTTCTCCAGGGATGGGGGGGGGGGAGGGGGGGGGGGAGTTCACTGCTCGAGTAAGCCACTCTCAAGAGAGGAAGAAATGCAGTCAAACCTGTTGTAACGACCACCTGTCCAAGACAACCACCTGTCCAGAAGAAAACTACTTCCCATTTACTCTCCTTTCGGTTTATTAACTATAATATTGTTATTATGACACCGTACACGCGGACGATCTGTCTAAGATTACAGCTCATCTCCTCGAAAATGGCTTCTACCTTTTATTACCACGGAGAGACTGATCATTCAGTGAATGTATTCAAGGATAATTTTTTTCGTGTGTTTGTTTGCTTGTTTTTTTTGGGGTGTTTTTTTGAGTGTTTGTTTGTCAGTCTGGTTGGAATTTTTTGTTTGTTTGCTTTTTTGTTTCTTTGTTCGTTTGTTTTTTGGAGGGGCCACGGAGAGACAGAGACAGACTGAGAGAAAGAAACAGAGACGGAGAGAGACAGACAGGCAGAGGGAAAAAGAGAGAGGTGGAGCAAGAGAAAGAGAGAGAGGGGGGAGAAAGAGGGAGAGAGAGGGGGAGACAGAAAGAGAATGAGAGAGAGGGAGGGGGAGGGGGAGAGAAAGGGGGAGTTGTTTCAGTGGTAGAGTCACAAAGAGGGAGAGAGGAGAGGGGGGGGGCTAGAGAAAGAAAGAGAAGAGGGAGAAGAAGAATAGCGAGAGAGAGATGGGAGACAAAGCGAGAGAGAATAAATGGAAGAGAGAAAGAGAAAGAGAGAGAGATAGAGAGAGAGAGAGAGAGAGAGAGAGAGAGAGAGAGAGAGAGAGAGAGAGAGAGAGAGAGAGAGAGAGAGAGAAAGGGGGGTGAAGGAGTTAAAGTTACAAAAATAGCTTATTTGTTTTCCCAACTGTATTATATTAGTTGTCAGTATACAATAATTTTTAATTTTCATCGTCTGCCGCATGAAGGAAATTGTGTCTGGAGGATAACCATTTTTTGTTGGACCATCTATTTTTTCCAGGTTGTTGGTCAGCTAAACCAAGTCATTATTAATTTGTTTGTGTATCAATTCTGTAGAAGATGTGGACGATGATCTACGTTCATTCAATTAAACCATGAAGCAGCTCGTCTCTCAGTGTTGAAAGAAGCGTTAAAAACCTTTACAAAATTGCAAGAAGCATAGTGTGTTGTTTAATTATTGCTTACAAACACAAAAAGCAAGGGTTTGAGAATAAAAAGGATTCCACCATAAGCGTCACATGGAAGGCTCTATCAAATCAAAGATATTGTATGTATCATGCATATTGGTTTACCAGCGTCTGTAGTGTAATTTTAAGCTTCCAGCTGTTGCCCGCAGAGGACTTATATATATATATATGTGTATATGGAATAGAGGGGTGATATAGATGTATATATAGGTATCGCCAGATATGTCAAGTAGAGAGGGGAGGTGGGATAAATATCAACACAAATGAATATTTGTATAGTCCGCCCCTCACCGCCCCCACATATAAGAGGGCGGTTGTTGTTGTTTAAAGTGGCGCGACAGGATTTTTGAATGGAAAACACGCGGCTTGCCCCAATAAGTGCTGCAAGTTTTTTCACGGCTTTTTTCTTTTTGGGCGGGGATATGGCGGGGATCTTTTAAAAACCAATATCCGATCTGTGGTTCCAAAAGCAGTTTCTGAGGTGGGACGAAAAAAAATACTGCGGGGAGTTTTCTTACTGCAATCCTGGGGGAAGACATTGAAAACAA
>NW_004797527.1:621328-626888 GCF_000002075.1 Aplysia californica
AGTGTGTGTGTGTGTGTGTGTGTGTGTGTGTGTGTGTGTGTGTGTGTGTGTGTGTGTGTGTGTGTGTGTGCCATAGTGTTGTGCGTTGTTTGGATGCAAGTAAGGGTCATCAGAGCTATTCTCTACATTGGACATAGTCATTGTGTTTTGGTAGCTGCGTAAGTAAAAAACAAAGAATGGCTTTAAATGCTCTGCTTTTACTGGACAATCGGAAGTCGTAACCATCTGAAAGGAGCATGTGATTATGCCAATCGAAAACCATTTCACATCTCACCCACTAATGTCATTACTCTAGGCTATAATGCAAGAAGCGGGACCTCTGAAATTAACTTCCATCTCCAATAGCACCTTGTCAGAGACTTGGACAGTCTTGAAAACACCCCAAACAAACACATGCTAAAAATTGTTGAATTTGTGATCCAAAAAGGGTTTCCACAACGTAGCCCAGCATGATACCAAATGATCTAAAAGTGCGCCATCTACCAGTTGCGAACTTCTCGTGGTGATGGTTACGCTATTATACAGCACACGTTTGGGAGTCTTTCTACTTTTCTAATATCTGATCTCTGTTCTGAAATATTAATTATTATCGAAGTTTATAACATTCTCCTTGTGAAAGGGAGGTATACTTCCCATTCGTGCATATTTATGGCCTTAATTAAAATGTGTCCTTTTTTTTAACGTGTCTTTTTGTCTCGTTCTGGTCCAGGTAAATTACACATGCAAAAACGGATCAGTTGGGACAAGCAACGGTTTGACTGTGTCTCGACTCTGTCTGCCCAATGGACAGTGGTCATCAACAGACCTAGAGTGTGTCGTCGTTCCGTGCGGGGAGTTGCCTACGGTACCTGGTGCGACAGGTCGACTCACTGGACAGGAACCAGATTACGAAGTGACTTACACTTGTCTTCAGGGGTTTCGCCAGAACGGTACACCTAATTATTTGTAATTAATGCGCCAAATTATTAAGACTGTTAGTACTATACACCACACGCAATGCTGATCCAAAGAGAGAAAGAGCCATTGTAGTATACTATATTCATTGCTTGATACAATGGTTATGTAACAAAGATGACATTGTTCATTTTCATCTAATTAGATGTGCCCGTACGTATAGCCATTAAACACTGAAAATCCGTAATACTTTAAAGTCAAAATGTAAAGTATATTTACAGCACACCTGGTTACATTTACATATGTTATTTATTATTTGTTTCTATTTGTTTAGGTAATGGCATTGCAAGATGTAGCGCTTCACGTCAGTGGGACCTAGGCTCTGTTGATTGTGAGGAAATCAGCTGCGGCAATCCTCCATCCGTCTCCGGGGCGCAAGTATCTGCTACTGGCCTATCTTTTGGATCCTCGGCAACTTACAGATGCAGAGAAGGGTTTCGATTGACGTCAAACGCCAACACGATACAGTGTGAGGCTGACGGTTCCTGGACAAACACAGCAAATATCCAGTGTACAGCGATCACATGCGATGTCCCGCCTGCTGTAGATGGCGCCACTGCTGATATTCAAACCGCTGGGTCTCAGTATCGAGCTAGAGTGAGCTATACCTGTCAGGAAGGACGTAAACTCTCGACTCCTACAAATGCAAAGTTGTGTACAGAAAATGGCTGGGATGAAACCCCAGTCAGTTGTGAAAACATCAGCTGTACGAATGCGCCTTTGGTCGAATTCTCGGTGCAGAACCTCACATTCAGTGATGGACAGTACACTGCACTTTATGAATGCACTACTGGCTACAAGATGGAAGATACGTCTGCAGCAACGAAGACATGCTCGGGTAGTGGTTGGAGCAGCGAGCCTGTTAAATGTGTTCGTGAGAACTGTGGGACTCCGCCAGATATCTCAAATGGAGAAACCACTTTTAAAGATGTCACTTCTGGCAGCGTTGCAAACTACAGCTGTAGTGAGGGGTTCAAACATAAAACCTCAGATTATCAAAGGTGCGAAAATGAATCATTGCTGTGTATCGTTCATTTGTACTTAATGCTGTTCCCAATACGATGGATTAGGTTTTCTCTGTCATTTTAGATTCGGGTGCTAATTCCCTCCCTCTGCTACGCCACAAGGTCCCCGAGACGGAAAGATTAACCAGCTGCTTGCGCTGTATGCTTTCCGGGAAGCTGAGAATGTTTATGAGTGTTCTATGGTCTGCTTGGGTAATAATATAATGAAAAGCGCATAGAGCTTGCGTTCGAGTGGGGACGTGCGCTATACAAATGCTATTTTATTATTATTATTATTATTATTATTATTATTATTATTATTATTATTATTATTATTATTATTATTGTTATTATTATTATTATTATTAAAACTATTATTATTATTATTAGTAGTAGTAGTATTATTATTATTATTATTATTATTATTATTATTATTATTATATTTCCTTAGAGGTGGAGAAGTCGAGCCATGGTGTGTATGGTAGGAAAAGGGGGAGGGGGTGGGGGCGGGGCGGGGCGCGGTGGAGCAGTTCTGTACGTGTGTGTGACGGAATTAATCTATGAGGGGGTGGGGTGGTGTTGAAAGATTTTGTTTGTATGAGTGTGCGTGTGTATGCGTTTGTTCATGTGAATGGGACGGTGGTGCTGTTCGTGTTTTGGTACTTTGGTAATTTGGTGTTCGAGGATAGGGTGGTGAGATGGTATTTAGTTGTTACCCACCCAGTTTTATTAGGTTCAAGAATAAGTGTTATTGAAATGTTGCACCCTTTTGTTGAACAAATGGAGGGGGGGGGGATAAGCCTGGGGGTTTTTTCTTTACTTTTTTTTATTGTGTCGGTGTTGATCATAACAACAAATTAGGCAAGTTATTCATATTGCAAAAGGCATAATCTCGATGAGTTGAATATTATTGTTCATGCTATTGATGAGGGTTATCATCATAAAGTTTCCGATCTGAAATATATATTGACGATCATGGCTGTCCATTTATTTTATACTCAGATGCTCTAAAAATCTTACATTATCCTGGTGTTTCACTGCCATCCATCTGTTCTGGTTTATCAAATAAGTTTCTCTGGGTCTGACCATTTCTCGTTTGCTTTCTATTTTTCATGCGAGAGCAAGATGTTCAAAGCCCTTATGCTTAGTCTATTGTCCCAGAAATACCATTAATTGTTGCTCCCTAACTGTTCTCATTAGTGAGCGACCCATACAAGATCTTTCTTTTTTTCTATTCATTTTCAGAACCTGTCTCGACAACGCAACTTGGTCACAAGAACATATTGAATGTGGAGTTCCTGATTGTGGAATACCACAGGGAGAGCTAAATGCGGATTTGGAATACACACAAACCACTTTAGAATCTAAAGCCAAGTATGTTTGCCTAACAGGTTTTGTTTCTCCATCAGGTTCAAAAACTTGGCTGAAACACTGTGCTTTTAATGAGGAATGGCTCAATGAATCCAGGTCTGGTTGCTTACAGATAGATTGTGGACTTCCACCCAACATCACAAACAGCACATCTAATTACACAGACACTCTATATTCTAGTTCGGTTAAGTATACTTGCAATTTTCATTTGGTCTTACAAGGTAACAGCACGGCTGTATGTGGAGACAACGGCCTCTGGCAAGGTGTGGAGACAACGTCGTGTATTGAGGATACATCTATTGTTTGTTCCAGACCCCCTGAAAAACAAAAGGCTACAGTATTGCGTTTGGAGAAAGACAATGAGGGCTACTTTGCGGAATATAAATGCACAAATGGACTAGTGAAAAACACTAGTATTTCCAGATGTTTAAACGACGGACAGTGGTCGCCAGTGAACCTGACGTGTATTGGCCAATGTTCTGACCCGCCTCCGACTGTGGCAAATGCAACAATAAAAACGACATCTCAGATGATAGGATCAAATACGACCTATTCCTGCAACATAGGATACAAAGCTCTGACAGATTTAACTCGAACTTGCTTAGACAACGGAGACTGGTCAGCCGAACCCATTATCTGTAACTGGACGGTGTGTGCTGAACCTCCCAATATCAAAAATGGTGTAGTCCTAGAGCATTTTAGGGGTGAGCTATCTCTGAGTGTAAATGAAGTAGCTGCTCTGATTGCATGCAATCAAAGGAATGGTACAGCTGAAACCTCCACAGAGTTGCGCATTGCCGTATGTCACTTCAGCACAGGTTGGAATTTGACGAACGTTGACTGCCTGCCAGTGGATTGCGGGCAACCTCCGATCATACCAAACACGATGAAAGTGGTAATGTTTTGATATTGATCATAAATTACATATTTATGTATGCATGAACGAATGTGAAAATATTATATTTTAGAAAATAATAAAACTTTTTAATGTTTCTAACTTCACACATTTTAAGAGTGTGGAACTCAAATACTAAACATTGTACTCACTATGGTGCACTGGTCTATTGCTTTGTCCTACGATTTCATTCACGCGGTTATAACATTTTGTCACATTTAAAATACGTGGGTAACTTTGATAATACTACACACGTGACGTGAAACTAGTCTTCTTATAAATTGTTCGCCACATCAAGAAATTGACTCTCATTATTGAACCATTATACTGCAGCTGAATAAATCTGAGAGAAATCAAATTATTGGAACGTTTCAGGTGAGCACTCCGATCTCATCAATCACAAGTAGATTCAACGCGAGCAGCACATTGTATATGCCTCACGAGATCGCATTGCAACAATAGGCTTCCAAAACGGACAGATCCAAGCGAGTAGGACGCAGAAATACAAAACGGAGGGAAGACACATACAACCAACATCGATTTCAAACGGAAACGCAGGTTCAAGATGAGTTTAACAGAGTCAGAAATAGCACTCAGAGCTTTGTGATGACTGTTCTTCTTCGTTGGAGGGTGGAGAATTTGCGTGCTAGGTGCCTAGTTTGTTGCAGAAACTGCAGCTCTATCACACGCAGCACATACTTCTCTGGGCACGACATTGCATGAGATGGCCACGTTGTATTTTGGATGAGTTTTCTGATGAGTCCTCACTTTATCTGGAACGGCACGAGGGGCGGGCCTGAGTCGGCAAAAGACACAAACCAAAGGTAAAACCCAGCTGGCAGACAAGCAAATAATTTCAATGGAGGCAATTTCATGGTGTGGGTTGAAATCAGCGATGCTGGAAGACAGCACTTCTGTCTAACCGAGGAATCTGACAACTCAAGGCTGCACCAACCAAGCTCTCGAGCCTAATAGTGTACCTTTTTTTCAAAATCAAGCCTTAGGACATATATCCTTGAAATGATAATGCAGCTGCTCATTTGTCAGAGCTAACAACATTCCTTTCCTGCACCCACAGCTAGTATATTCACCAAATTATAGCAATCCAATTGAGCACTTGCGAGACATTTTAGAATGCGCAATTCGTACCAGATCATGTCAGCCCCAGACCTTTGCTTGGTTAGAACAAGCCTTATTTCAAGAGCGAAATAACATCCCTCAATAGACAATAAATATTTCGTCTCATTCAGTCTATACGTAGATGATCTGAAGCTGTGATCACCACTGCACTTGCTTATGAATCTGTCACTTTGCACTCAGACGAATGACAACTGTA
>NW_004797527.1:626988-654050 GCF_000002075.1 Aplysia californica
GGGGGGTGGAGGGGGTGTACCTGTTTTACAGTTCTCGCAACTACATAAAGTCAAACGAGCGCGCGGAACACATTAAATATTTTCAATTGGTGGTAAATTTTTATTTTTATTCGTGTGGGAGCCAAAGCCTACTCTTATAGATTTTGGTAAACCAAGGGATCTTTAACGTGCACAACCTGCACTTGGGACTTCCGAGATTTGTCCCCCTTTTCCGAGAAGGCTAAGAGTTAGATCTTACCTACAATAAGATCAGGATGTGGCAAAAAGACAGCAATAAGTCGAGCCACGGAGTAGAATAGAAAGGCTGCAGAAATATTACCGAGTAGTGGGCAAATGAGGTGAGGGGGTGTGGGCAGAAAGTGAAGACGAAAGTAGACGACAGAACTTTTTTAAAGAGCAGGAAAGGATGGGAAAGGAGTTACGTACAGATAGGAAGCTATACTGATCAGGATTGGAAAAACTATAAGTTCAGAGTGTTAAAAAAAAACTTTACAACTTTTTTTGCAAATATTTTTCTCCACATTGAAGCATTTCGTTAAACATTTGTACACAACATTTGGAAGCCAAAAGGAATTTGGCCAATATTCGTTTTACATAAAACCGCAGAATAGGTTTGCTCTACACACCTCGTAAACGAACAACCCATTTTCATGCACAAGGTGATTTTAAAAAACTGTACAACTTTTTTTCTAAATCTCTCGCGCAAAATTTTTACTAGAATGTTGCAATTTGGAACAAATATAATTCATTCAAAAGAAATTTGTTCGACATAAAATTCACAAAGGAGAAACTTTTTTCGAAAACGGAAATGGCTGTTATTAAAAACCACCTATAAATGCAAAATGCACCAGTTAAAAAGGATCTTATAAGGAAAGTCATGTAATGATTGGTTGGTTGTTGTTGTTTTTTTTTCCTTTCCTTACTTTTTTAAAATCAAATCTTTTCATCCATGTAACCTTTAAACAATATTTTTTCTCCTACTGAGTAAAATAATAATTTTCAAATTCTGGAATTCCGAAAAGCATTGGTAAGGATCCACTCAATCATGAGTACTCAAAGCTACACACGCTGTACACCTTACAGTATGGAGTTGTTTTTAGAGACAATTGGGGATGGGTGAGGTTGCCTAAATAGACAGCATTTCTGGAGTTGATAAAACCTGAAAGGTGAATAATTATGGGCTTTGCCAAGGAATCAAATGTCGTAGAGAAAATGTTAACGCTTTTCAAAACGATCGAGGAACCATGAACACATTGCTATCCTCTGATAGCTTCGCGAACAGGAAAGTTGTGCAGTAGTAGATGAAGATCTGCCTTGAGAATGCAGACCGTTGAGATGTAGGAAAGTCATTGATGCAGACATCGTCTACAGACAAACGTCTCATAGGGCTCATCTACTGAATTCTGCATCCTGGCAACGTTTAAAGGGGTCCGAACGGTGTGTGTTTGACCTGAAATGGTCGTTTTGTTTGAGAATTTTTAGTTCTGATTCTCAACAGGTCCTAACTAAGAGACCATTTCCACCCTTGACATCAAAGAAGGCCTTACGGGTGTTTTAACACTATTTCCGTACCTTGCGCGAAACTTACGAAATGAGTTGGTGGTAAGGAAATGTTCAATACAAAAAACTCTCTCTCTGTATTAATCTCAACCATGATCTATGCATGCAAAGGAAACTTGAGAAAAAGTATCTGCAAACTTCTGTTGGCCTGTTAGACTACTGTAGTTTGCAATATGGCGCAATCGTTTGGATTGTTAGTGGTAGCCCAATGCGAACTAGTGCGTCACGCTACAAAAATGGGGACTTTGTTGAAAATGGGTTGGGTTTTTTACGTGTTATGTAGAGCAAAACTATTCTGTGGATTTATCTGAAATGAATATCAGACAAATTCCTTTTGAATTCCAAATACGAAGTCAATAGATGAGTCCCATGAGACGGCTGTCAGTAGACGATGTCTGCAGCTAGGACTTTCTTACATCTCAACGGTCCACATTCTCAAAGCAGATCTTCATCTACGTCTGAACCATTTTCCTGCTTGCGAATCTGACATGGATCAGAGAATAGCATCACATTGTGTTCGTGATCCCTCTATCGTCCTGAAAAAGAGTGAACATTTCCTCGATGACGTTTGGTTCACTGGCAAAACTCATATTCACCTATCAGGATATGTTAACTTCATTAAAGCTCTTTATTAGGCAACCCCGTCCCTCCCCTATTGTCTCTGGAAGCAACTTCATTTGAGAAAACAAATTCACTCTGTAGGGAGGAAAAAATTTGTTTAGGCCTAAACATTACAGGAATTTTTTTTAAATATTTTTTTTAAAGAAAAGAAAGAAAAAAAATCATTTCTTAACTTTTTTAACGAGTTCTTTTAAATTGGTGCATTTTGCATTTATGCTTCGCTTTTTTAACTTTCCGTTTTTTGAAAATACGTTTCTTTCTTTTGAATGGTAGGTCAAACAAATTCCTTTTGAATGCATAATATGCGTTCAAAATTACCACATTCTGGTACAAATGTTCAGTTAGATCTTCAGCAAAAAAGTTGTAAAAATGTTGGGGTTTGTTTGCTGTTTTTTAATCACCCTGTATATGAACTTTTATTATCTTGACTGTAACATTATATTTTCTAACAAGAGTGTGACATCTCTAAAGATAGCCTTTAAACCACGATAAATAAACAATAACGTTAGATGTATATATTCAAGAAGGTCAGTCCAGTTTCTTTACTTTTGTCCTCATCAAAAATGTTTGTATTTTTTAATCATTTCGAAGTTTCGTATCTATCAGCTTCCTTGACGCTGGCTATTACATTTCACTACATGTATTAATAGTTCATGTGTCCTTTTACAGTGGTCAAATCTCTCGACCTATGAGTCAGAGGTGACGTACCAATGCGAACCAGGCTTGGTCGGTGTTGGATCTCCCAGCAGTTTGTCTTGCTCAGCATCTGGCAACTGGACAACAACCAACTTCACGTGCCAGTCATGTGACCCACATCAACCAATCAAAAACGGTACCCTTGTGCCTCGTTTGGCCCTCCAAAACACGTTGGTAACGATGGCAAGCTATAAGTGTGATGACGGTTTCATCCCGTTTTACCCGGGAATGAACTTCAGTTGTGAGAGTCACAATACACTTGGATACCCACGGTGGAATATCACTGACGAGTTGCTGTGTGCTCAGTTTCACTGGGACGAAGTAAGCATATTGCCATGCAATGCTGTTTTATTTTTTAACCCTATCCGTACGCCCTGGGGTCATTTTGTACCCCCGGGGTTGTATTCTTCACATTTTAAAATACTTCTAGTACGAAGATCTCTTTGAAACTTTCAGCATTTCTCAAAAAATCATTTCGACAGACTGCTAAGTAAAGCGTACAGATCGGATTAACGAGTAAATTTCCTCTTTGGGAAGTGGTGAAACAGAGTTCCCCACGTCGTATGGATACGATATTAAAGCACTACGTACGGATAGGGTTAAAGGTTTATTTGATAGTGTTTAAGACCTTTAACATCTATATTTCGCTGGCAAAATTGCAGGCAAACGAGGCAGGGGTACAACCAAAGCTACCTACTTCGAGAGACTAAAAAGATGGGTTTCAGGGAAGACCAGGATAACGTAGCTTTTTTTAGAGCAACCAAACAAAGAAATGAATGGAAAATCATAATCGTCGGTGTATGTCGCTAATATGGCACCTGATGACGATGATGTCCGTGTTGTATGCATACGTTTTGTTTCATATGAATCAAAAACAATAGACGCAAATAATTCTTTCCAAAGGTACACATTTAGAAAAAAATGGCTAGGAAATAAAGACGACTGGAGAAGTAAAAATATGAAGACCGAGAAAAGATAACCCAAGACTAGGTATTATTGGTCTTGGATACAACGTAAACCTGCCAGTCTAAAAATAGATAATGTAGGGCTCTAATGTTTTTCCAAATGAGCTCCTTTACGTCAAGAGACAAATGAGTCACATCAAAGAAGATAATAGTTGAGAATAGCACGCTATTTTTTTGTTATAGCAAAATACATGTTCAAGAAAATCATAGTCGAGAATAGCACGCTACTTTTTGTTAAAGCATAATCGTATAACAATTAGCATTGTTGCTTCTATCCCCTTACTAGAACACGCTTCTGAGGGGTTTTTTCTTAGTTGTTTTTTTTTCAAAATCTTTCCGCAGGACGTGTTGGCCAGGTACAATATCTACAGTCAATTAGTAACGACTCAAGTCAAGGCCTGCACTACTGGAAATTACTCCCGGCGCGGCAAAGAAAGGTACATGTATTTGACATAGGAGACAAACATTGAATGTCTTTGTTGTTTTAATTTCCAGTTTATGTTTTCGAGTTGCTTTCGAAATGCATTCCACTTAAACAACTTTTCCATATACTCAACATCGTCCCCCAACTCTGGGTTCTTCCATTGCTCGAGAGTCCTTTTACATTTTTGTGTCTTTAATCAATTTTTCCCCGGAAAATCCACATAGAAATGTGTTTTTAGATTGACATATAAACTATTGAGCTGAAAAAAGAAGAAAAGTATATATATATTTGCCAAATCAGCAGGAAAATACCATTATCTTCGATTTCGTAATTTTTACGAACGTCTGATTTCTCTACGATACCTCACATATATTCCTTTCTTCAGCCCACTATGTGACATCTTTTCTTTTAGTTGGTTTCAGACCCTAGGAAATTGTCAGAGTGTATACTGGAAAGAGAAGAAGAAGGGTAACAGTAATTGCAGAGAAGAAGAAGAAGAAGAAGAAGAAGAAGAAGAAGAAGAAGAAGAAGAAGAAGATGATGAAGAAGAAAATTGAATTATGATGAGGAGTAGACGGATAAGGAAGAACTGGTCCGAACTGGTGGACACACAGACAGAAACGACCAGACCGATTTTCTTCCTCTCAACAAAAGAGGAAATTTACACACTTGCGCTGAAATATGGGCTCAAAATTTGTGAATGAGAAATTATTGCAGGCTTAATGTTCACTATAGGGTCAAAATGTACATTTTTATTACTGGATCAAGATCAAGATATTTTTAATAAGTTTTGTTTTGTTGCTGGCTTACACAAACTGTAATTCGAATTCATATGAGCATAGACAAATATATAAATTGTCCTTTTTTAATGCAGACAGACGACAGTGAACAATCTCTAACTGTTTTCATTAGTGAGTAGTCACCGAGGGTTTTGTGCACTGCCTCGTTTGATTTACTTTCCTTCTATAAATTCTCAGCAGTCTCATTTTGTAGTCTCTAGTTTTTATTTTTCCTTAATAATATTGTCGAATATAATCAGCTGTATGGAAGGGGTGGCAGCTCAGCAACGTTATTTGGAAAATAATCGTCATTTCCAAGGGCGCTCCGTTACCTCGGTTGGCATCAGGTTGGCCTACACACAGGATCACCCTGGTTCGAATGCTGCACTAGGCGGTCTTGAAGTCGGATGTTTTGTGGAGTTTTCAAGGGTTTCATTCCATTTGGCTCGGTCCTGTCGAAGATGGGTGTTGAATTCGGAGGCTCGTCTCTTAAATATTTTTAGTGTTGACATGGGTGTTAACTCTCTGACTTATATGTTATTTCCAGATTTGTGATGACTTTTCTTGGAGAGAATTCAAGAGACACGTTTTCTCCGTACAGATTTCGTTACTACGATGGTGAAGACGGACGTTATGGGGAAGCTGAAATTTTATCTAAAAGACCCTTAAAATTGTGGTCTGTTCAAGATGATTTCAAAATGAACATTGACGTTGGGGAAGTGTTCACTGCCTGCCTAGTAGCAAACAAAAAGGAAAAAATGTATTCAGTAAGTGTCACGTTCTTATCATGATTTTTTTTCTGTTGAAAGCAAATGCCAATATCAGAACTTATTTACCTTATTTCAGAGACACCTGACTCAGCGTTGATAAAGCAGCCATTTGCGTACTTATTAAGCTTTAGATGTGCAAAAACTGTTCTTATTTTCATAAGCCTACTGTGTTCAGTGCAGTGCTTCCTGGAGATGAGCTTTTAACTCTTTTCTACCTTACTTTTTCATGGGGCACAGAAGTCGTTAAGTACACACGGTATGCATATTGTCGTCGGCCAACTGTTCAGATGTGCTAACCCCTTCATTCTAAAATGTTGTTTTTCAAATAGCTGTTTCTTAATTTGAGATATCGGTTGAATGTGCTTAAGAAAAATTTGGTCAAAATTCATATTCTAAATGTTGAAAAAAAGCAAGAAAAGATGTATAATGAAGGTACCGATTATTGATCGCATGTTTAAGAGGACTTTTAGAGCAAAAAAAAGTGTTCACTATAACAATTTGCAACTAAAAAGTGTCATTTGTGAGCTGTGGTGTAGGCAATATGCGTGTGCAAAATGTGTGTGAGAAGCGGGAAGTGCTGTGAACAATCCCATCTTCCGCGAGACGGAAATGCATAGTATTTTGTATAAATTTACGAAGAAAAGGTTGTTATTTTTTATTCTAGTCTAAATTATAGTGGGAAAATATGATAAACTTAAGACAAATTGATACAAACTTTTGTGCAGAGTATGGAAAATGTGATTCACCCATTAAAGAGATATCTGAGGGAAAGTTGCTCAACGAATGTTTAATTGCTTTTAGGAATGTTGGATTCATCCTAGAAATACACACTTTCTGTCTTAGGAGTGATTTCTAAGACTTTTGAGTCTATATAGGAGAAGGAACTCGTGACGCAAGTTGTACGCTAAGTCCCTTTAATGATGAAGGTGTCCAATTTTTGTCCCTGATTACTACTTCACTTTTTTCAGGTCGAGCTTAATCAAGAAGTCTTTGGCAAGGTCCGTTTTCGTCAAGACATCTCTTTTGGTGATGTTGAGTTCCTGACTTTCTCGGGCAATATACTGGCTGAAAACATCACAATCATTTACAACTGACGGGAGCACGATTGTAAACTGACACCAAGGCTAACCTGTACACAATTTCCAACATTTCAGCATCATCACCGTTGATGTCAGACCAAACAAGTTTCCTTTTCCTTGTTTTGATTTCCTTGAAGAGTAAAAGTGAGTGCTGTGTCGGCACATTTTACGTAACGTACAATTAATTATCGGCCCCAAATCAGGACACGGTACCAATGTCTTTTAGAAAATGACTCCGACGACCTTTCTATGTCCTCCCATCGGCTTATAAAATTGGCAGTGTACGAAATTACTTTAAAATATCACCAGTCAAGACATTACCAACAACACTGATCAAAATTGGATTACGGTACTGTGGTGCTATTGTATCCGGTTTGAAGACCGGAAAACTGTCAAAGCTACAAGTACCTCCAAAATCAAGCAGAAAAATTGATAATGAAGAAAAAGAAATCAGCGCCTGTAACACTAATTTCGAAAGAACTACATTGGCTGCCAGCAAAAGAAAGGATCAAATGCAAAACTGCCGCTTTCTGTTTTAAATGTCTAAATGATACAGCGCATATATTTCTCAAACAATTCCTTGAATTATATCATCAATCCAGAGCCCTTGGATTAGCCACTAATTCTTAGACCCCCCCCCCCCCCCCCCAAAAAAAAAAAAACAATAATTACAAAACATACTGCGAGTGTTCATGTTCTTTCTTTGATCCACATGTATGGAACGAATAAAAGAAGGAGTACCACTAATATTCACATTTGCAAACCAAACATTTGAAACATTACTTATTCACAAATGCATAGATTCTACATGTCATTACGATGAACTGTTACTTTTTCTGTTACATACCTGTGTATGCCCAACGGTGAGACTGAAAAAAATAGGGTGTGAGAAGGAGAATGAGAGAGAGGGGGGAAGAGGGAGAAAAAGAGAGAGGAAGAGAGAGGAAGAGAGGGAGGGAGAGAGAGAAAGAGAGAAAGGGTGAGAGAGAGAGCGAGAGAGAGAGAGAGAGAGAGAGAGAGAGAGAGAGAGAGAGAGAGAGAGAGAGAGAGAGAACGAAAATGTTATTCTCTCTATATAGAACAAATATTTTTTTCTGCCATTAGTCATTCAAGTTTCAGTGTTATTGTGACTGTTAGTGAGTTTTTATTGCATTCTACATATTTTTAGAATACTTTTGTCTAGGCTCACTGTTTGACTTATTTACTCATATGATTTGTTATACACATTATTTATGTATGGTCTGCATAACAATATGCGTTATGTACACACATGTCCATTAATTTTTAAAATGTGATATCTTTCTGGATGTAATGCGCATAGAACATTTTTTAGAAAATTGAAATGCCCGCAACAAGTTATGTTTGTTATTACTATTATTATAATTATTATTATTTTTTTTATTATTATTATTATTATTATTATTATTATTATTATTATTATTATTATCTGTACTATTGTTATTATTATATTGTTATTATTATCATTATTATTATTATTTGTTGTTGTTGCCGTTGTTGTTGTTGTTATTATTATGACTATTAATATTGCAGATTTCATTTATATTTTTCCTTCATTGTGGCTGAGGTTGTTGAGGGGGGAGGGGCGGTCCCGTACCCATTCCTACTCAACTGACGTCATCTGCTTTAGTAAAACGAGATGAGCTTTTAATTTGTTCGCCTATTCTGTCTGCCTTTAGTATTTTGTGGGAGGGGGGGGTGCTTTGTTTTTGTTTGTGGGGGGGGGTTGGGGGGTGTTCTTCTTTTTTGTAAGGAGGGTTATTTGTTTGTTTTGGGTTTTTTAACATTCGCGAGTTTTATACTTTTAGTGAAAGTAAAATCCGACTTGTTTTGTTTGCTAGAGATGGTTGATTAGCACATTGGTATAGATTACTCCTTCTATTACGTCCTGTCTTTCAGCTATTATTCCAGTATGTTGATTGGGAAATATGGTCGTTATCAATCTCTCTGGCCATGAACAATAGCTCAACGGCTGCTAATATAACATTTCCGCATCGTGCTGGACTGTTGTGTGCATATTTCTGATTAGAACTCCAAATAGACAGTCTTACGATAGAGTCGTTTTGGGGAGTTATTACGGTTTTCCGTCAGGTACACCATTAGGCAAGAAAATTGGACCCCCCCCCCCCCCTATAAAAAAACCCAACTCTAAAATCCCTTTGCGTCGCTTATTGATAAGCGATCAGGTTAAAAACAATCCATGAGATAAAAGTATGCTAAACAGGATATGTTCAACTACAATCAATTTAATTGCACTAAAAATATGAAGAAGAGATCAAACAGGCACAAACAAACACAAAAACACAGCCCCCATACCAGCAAAGTGTGTATCTCTATCTATTCCCCTCTACTTATTTGTCTTGGCCCAGTAGTTTAAGTACTAATACTAACAATGTCACAACCATAGTATGAGACTTTGTGCAAACTTTTGGAACCTTAGGGAACACTGTAAAGACGACTCCACAAGAGAGGGGGACAGAGGGTGCTCACTTCGTGACTCGTAAAAGCAGAGGAATATAGGACTAACATGATCTTACCAATTAACCACTGACCAGTTGTTGTTACCACCTTCAGTTGGGGCTATGGTAAAACTTAACTGTGTAACTGACCAATAAACATTACAAGAGTGGAGTGATATATTTATTTACTCATATATTAATTTATTCATTCATTCATTTATTCATTCATCTATTTATTTATTTATCTATTTATTTATAAATAATTATTTACTTATTTATGTATTTTATGTGTCTATCTATTATTTATATATTTATTTATTTATGTGCTTACTCTAAGACTAACGGCTAATGCCAAAATCCAAAATGCTTCACCTTTTGTTCTAACTACAAATACCAAAGCGGCAGTTGATAGAACTGGTTATGGTCAAAATCTATTTTTAAAATCCTATGCGTCAGGCCTATCACAATGATCACTCAGAAGCTCATGGCAGAGACGAGGAATTAATTTCCTTTTAGAAACTGTAAATTCGAGTGGAACTTGGGTGCATTCAGCTTCTAGATCTTCTCATCTGCCTGAGTGCAGTCAGTAGATCTAGTGCTTAGAACATTTTAAAAGAATATCCACGTGCCTCATCAAGTTTCTCTTTACTTCGACTAGCCGAAACCATAAAAAGGCTTGGGTCTCATTAATATGAAATGAAGCTGAGAAAAGAAACAGTCATTACAGACACTTGTAAACCTATCAGCTCTAGCTACATACATATTTACTTTCAAGATTCATTGCAAAATCTTTATATTACATTCAGTGCAGTGTTCAGATTTTTGTAACGTTGTCTTAGAGAGGAAACGTGACAGCTTCATATTGTGACGTTTAACAAGACATGTTGTTGTTTTTTTGTAAATAGATTTATTTTTTCGTTTGGGGTGGGAGGAATAAAGCTAATGAACAGTAACAAGACAAAAATAATGGAATTCATGTTTGCTCTCTCTGTCTCTCTCTCTCTCTCTCTCTCTCTCTCTCTCTCTCTCTTTCTCTCTCTCTCTTTCTCTCTCTCTCTCTGTCTGTCTTTCTCTCTCTCTCTCTCTCTCTCTCTCTCTCTCTTTCTTTCTCTCTCTCTCTCTCTCTCTCTCTCTCTCTCTCTCTCTCTCTCTCTCTCTCTCTCTCTCTCCCTCTCTCTCAATGTTCTCTCTAATATGTTTTGAGTTTGATGTAGACCTAAATTATTATTTCTGCTTCACCTTATCCCTTTGCCTTTTTTAAAATATAAATACAGTGTATACGCTGGTCAGAAGATCATATTTCTTTCATTTCGTTTTATCACTTTTCCTCATTTAGAATACGCACTGAATTACAAAATGTTTTATACGTTTGTTCTGGATACGGCAATACTGATTGCCAAACATTGTTTTCCTTCAAGTCTTAGGTTCTTTTTATCAGGGGTGAAGCGCCTACAGAATCAAATAATCACGGATTACATTCTGTAATTTGGGAACACCATCGTCATCAAATACACTCATAGACAGACATAGGCCTTATAATTCAAATAATTTGAATTTGAGCTGTGTACACAACTCTCAAAACTGTTTCATTTCACCCTTTTCGGGCCACTCTCATAAGCAGTCACAAGCACTGATTATGTAAGCTAACAATTATTAGATAGGTAGAGTGTGTAACGATGTCTGTTTCATTCCCAATCATCGTTAACTCTTCACGTGGAGGAGTAACCAAATGCTATGTATGCAGTTAACCATTTTCCTTCATTTGATTTATAACTCGGTTTCCAGCCCGAGTGATCACTTTTTTCATACCATTTATGTTGTTTTTCAATAGATGAGACTATTCCAAAAACTGAACAAGATTTTGTGTGCGATATTCTTTTCTACGAAAACTTACAGTAACGATGGTGATTCATTGAAAGAGAGGAAGGAACAGATTGAGTGGGAGTTCAAGATGGAGACGACAAATGGTGGGGGATAGAGTAAAAAAGTGTAACAAGAGTTTTAAAAGAAGAAGAAGAAGAAGAAGAAGAAGAAGAAGAAGAAGAAGAAGAAGAAGAAAGAAGAGGAAGAAGAAGAAGGGGGGAGGGAGACTGAGGAGGTTGAGGAGGTTGAGGAGGCTGAGGGGGAGGAGGAGGTTGTGGAGGTAGAGGAGACAGCCGAGGTGGAGAAGAACGAACAAGAGCAGGAGGTAGGCGAAGGTCAGAATGAGGAAGAGAAGAAGAAGCAGAAGGAGAAGGAGCACGAGGAGAAGATGGAAGGAGAAAGAGGAGAAGGGTGAGAAGGAGAATGACGACGAAAATGACAACGACAAGGTAAGACTAAGTGTCTATGTCTCTTCATGTTCTTTGCCCCCCCCCCCCTCCCCGAAAGAACTTCAAACGGACCAGTTCATTTCTTCAACACCAAATTTGGATAATAGAAAGTGTAGGCCTACTGATTTTAGATATTACCGCAAGAAAATTCACTTGCCTTGGATAATGAAAGCAAAGGCTCTGGGCATTGTTAATTTAAGTTTGAAGGGAAGGGTAAGTTGGTTACTAATTATATCTGGTCTATAACTGCTCTAGGCAAAAGGTTCCTGTGCTTCCTCCATATTAATATTATAACATTCAAAGCAGCGGACGTTTTGTCATTTAGTTCAGCTGGTTAAAAAGCAATACCTTTTACAACAGCTGACTTTTTATGACCCTAATACAAAAACAATTCTATGTCTTTGCCCTTGGGTTAGACATTAAATATGCAATTAACTTTTGACGGCTCTTAGATAAAGGTGTCAAAATCGAGTTAAAAATTAAATATGCATGAATCTGTCTCTTAGAAAATCAGGTCTGTATGAAATATGGAACTAAGGTTGTGAACTGTAGATGTGCTTGGGAAAGTATATTGCATTCGTACGCTTTATCCTTTTGTGGCCGACGGGAACTGTTTTTCCTATTCCGATTGTTACATGACATTAAATAGCAAATGCTAGAACAGTCCCGTTACTTGCTTCTGAATAATTCGTTTCACGGTGGCTATTAGCTGAATCGGGGTTACATTCTAAGGCCATAAACTTTTTGAGCTTACTACTTAAACTGTGATAAATACTGTCTTCTTTTCTCACTCTATTCCACGAACAAGGTTATTGCTTTACTGAAAGTTGTTGAAAAGTGGACTTTGCTGGTGAAAATCCTAAAGCGCAACATTTTGTCGTTTTTATCTGTTTGGGCACTTAACAGACAAGGTTCGTTGGAATGTAGACGAGAGTTCTTGTGGCAACTGACACTTGTCAGAGGAAGAACAAGAAAATTTTACAATGTGACTCAAGAACAATTACCGTCTATTGCTAGCAGTGCCTAAATGTGGAAAGATGTTTTAATGCCTTTTGCTAGCAAAGGAATTATCATTGTCAGAAAGCAATTACTTCGAAGAAGTGTTTGATATTTTTCCTTTGATTAAACAAAGCAGGAAATAAAACATGAGTTTTATTTTTTCCAACATTGTCTGCCTAATGATAGTCTCAACTGTAGTGCACCTAGTGCGATGAAGCAAAGGTCGATCTGGCGTACATATCATAGCTGGTTGGCGGGACATCCAACTGACTCAGGGACAAAAGATGTCTGGCGCCGACTGGATCTCTCACAAAACTCACAACATCCATCAATGCCTACGTCTTTGCTGGCTGCACAGAGCATGTCGTGGGGCGAGCTACAGACCTGGCCACTGCATGCTGCATCAAGATTGGGCAACAATGGATACAGTTCAGTTTGGGAGAGATGGCAACAGCGTCTTGATAGATATGCACCAGGCATCTCTAGACAAGGTTTGATTCATGAAGGGTAATCTGTTTGTTGTTTCTAATGGTTTTGTTGGTGGTGGTGAAGGGGGTGAGGTTGTTATTTTTGGTACTGTTTATATTGTTGTTGTTGCTGCTGCTGTTGATGTTGTTACTGTTGATGTTGTTGTTGATGATGATGATGATAATGTTGTTTTGAGTTCGTTTTAAGCCGATCTTGCAACAACATGAGTTTGGGAAGTTTCAGAGACAGAGAACTGGGATTCAGCCCAAACGAGGGACTGATTTTATTCTAACGCAATACAGATGCAAGTTTACTCAATTTGTTTTTGTGTTAGCTGCATGTTTTTGTTTTGTTGTTGGGTTTTTGCTTTTGTTTTTTGTGTGCTTGTTTTGTTTATTTGATTGGGTTGTTGTTTTGTTTTTGTTTTTTGTTTTTTTGGTATAGGATGTTTTAAGGTTTTGTTTGGGGGATGGGGGTTTAAGCATCACAGTCCTAATGTCACACTTAAACATCCCCCTCTCCTCCACCACACTACACAATCACGTCCCCATCCAACACATATTGCTTTTTATTGTCCCGATCAAAATAGGCTTTATGGCCTAAGGGCTATAAAAACATCGTATCATCACACTTGATTGTGAAGCAAGCCGTATAGGCAAGTAAGCAGGACCTGGAACATAAGAAGAAACACGAGAGTCAAGTATACGTCCTGCTGGCTATGAAAAAGGTAACTAGCACTGATCTTGGAGTACGCGTGTACATTACACAGTATTTACAGACAACCTAGACACCATCCCTGATCACATTGTAATCTAAATTCTGATCACTTTAGAAAGACTTCGAAGTTTCACTAAAAAAACAATACTGCTTTGCCAAAAAACCTGACTGTCACGAGATACCTTTTCAGACGGAATAGACAGTTTGGAAAGTAATGTTTAGGGAGTGGGCTGCCGATCAAGTTATGTGTATGTGTGTGTGTGTGTGTGTGTGTGTGTGTGTGTGTGTGTGTGTGTTTGTGTGTGTGAGCGTATGTGTGTGCGTGAGCTCGTGTTTGTGTGTGTATTTCTGTTTGTGTTTGTGCGTATTGTTTTTAGGTTGCGTTGTGTGTGTGATCGTGTGCGTTTATGTCCGCGTCAGTGTGTGTATGTATGTATGAGTATGTGTGTCTATGTGTGTATGTGTTTTATTGTATACATGTGTCTTTACACAAGTATTCTCGTGTACATGTGTGAGCGCGATTGTACATGTGTGTACGTGTGTTTGTTTTGTCTCTCTTTGTGCAACTAGATAGATCTAGTATACAGAAGTAGGGAAATAAATCAGCTTAAACATCTTGCTCTTTTTGTTCTCACTTACAAAAAAAAGTTTGTCCTCCATTCACAGAGTCGGCTGTACGGATGCGACAAGAGGCCCTGTTCTGTCACAGAAATGTGTGCTCCTGTCTCCAATGTAAACATCTACACCTGTCTTTCTCTGGGCAAGTTGCACCATATACACGTACTTTATATTTCTAGACGCACACTTAAAGTTTAACTAAATAAAAGATGTGGTGCGTGGGACAGATCCACGGTCACCTTGGAGGCTTTAGGCTTGGTCGTTCCCTAAAAGTTTGAGTCTGGTACTGGGAAGAGCATAACACTGTGAAAATGTGTTTGTAGCATATAACCCCGCAAGTTTCCCACTTGCATTCATCGAACCCTTCGAGTGGGGTCAATAGAAAGGACACACACACACACACACACACACACACACACACACACACACACATATTATATCCCACTCCTGGCCCCCTCCGACCGACCTTTCATTCTAGACTTCTTCAACCCATTTCCAACTATCTACCCTTTCCGCCAATTGCCCACAGTTAGCAGTACCGACAACTCCGTGTAAACTGGAGTGTAAACTGGCTGTGATACTGTCTCTGCTGTGCCGGTACAGCATCGGTAACAAGTTGCAGGAACTTAAATCCTGGTAGATTTTATATAATATCAAAAATAAACAAATGTATTTGTTAAATGGGTTTTGTTCTTTGCATACGCTATGCCTAATCAAAATAACTTAATCCTAATTGGCTACTTTTTGTGACATATTAACCATAAGGACTTGTTGATAAAAGACATTCTACTAATACAAAATGAAAGTGTCTGACCTGCTTTTCCCTTACTGATCTTATTTATGCACATTTAAATGTCATCTGTGAAGTGAGTAAAGGCAGGAAATTTGTTGGGGTTTTTTTACTAATCCACCAAGTACGATTGGGGGGGGGGGGGAAGTAAAAGAGAATTTGGGAGCGTGCGGGACAGGGCAGGGAATGGCATGTTTTGCAAACACAAAAGTCATCTCCGCTAGATTAGCTCACTATCGGTTTCGTTGTGGGGTCAAGAGTGTTTGCGATTATCGGGCTGTGGAATGAGAAGGGAAACGACATCACCATTCCCATTCAATTTTCATTGAAAAGGCTGCACTTGCCGTCAGTTTTAAGAGTATTTCTTTTAATCACCCTGACCAAAGTTATGAAGTGAAAGCCATGTGTTTGTCCACATGATGTAAACAAGTGGATTCCCTTTGGAAAAATAATATTGGATCAGAAACACTTTTTGTTTGTGAATTTTGGTGATTTTTTATACTTCTGCCATAAATGCTATATCGTTATGTAACTCTTTACACACAGCACAAAGAAAAATTCATCAAAAATTAACCTTTCACTCTAGAGACTTCCAGCTTAGCTTAAATTCAAGGGAATTGACTGTAGATGATTCCCACCACTCATTATTGCGGCTGCTGCTTCCCTTTGACCAGAAAAAAATCAATAAGTCCGAGTTCGCAACAGTTGCGAGGTGGGGGACGAGTGAGTTGCATAAGAACCCCTAAAGCTAAAAGCCTTATTTCTCCCAATGCCAGGCATGTTTGTCACCGCCATTTCCTCATAAAGTCAATATTTTATCTTACTTTATCGATCGTTTTCCCAAAACGCGATTTTTTTCTGTACTTTTTTGAATAACTCCATTTTTTCAATGCTCAGGAAATTTTCACAGAATGAAGAGAAGATGTAATACTACAGGTTTGTCTGAATTTTTTATACTTGAAATAGATTTTTGGTGGTGGTGTCCGGAGTGTGGATTTTTACGGATTTTTAGCAAATTTTAATACTACCTTAGGAAAATAAAATTTTGAACATTTTCTATTACGTTTAGAAAGAAAACAACAAACAAATTTTAAGATCTAATGTTTACTAACATGCCTGCAAAAAAGCCCAATCAATTTCCTTAAAAAATAAGGGCAATATTCAGTACGTAAAACATGTCAACAAGACCCAATATGGCAGACGTATCCATGGAAACGAACGTTTTCCTCAAATTTTATTGCGGCTTTTAAGACTCCTTACCTGGGTATATGTGCGTAATTTTGTAAAATTTGGTCCTCTAATAAGCGAGATAGCCTTCAGGTGTAGCCCCCACCCCCCACCTTAATAAATTTAGAAATCATTTGTTTGTTCTCTTAGATTTCAGTGTCCGAATGTTTGTTTCCCCTGCAGCATCCAATCAGTGTCTCGCAGCGGCGCCAGTCGTACCCCACGCGAGTGCCTCGACGAACAGCCTTTCCGTCGTGCGGTACACCTGCGATGACGGGTACTTGCAGACAGGGAGTGATGCAAGCTCCGTCTGTGACGTCTCCACCGGCGTGTGGAGCAGACCCGATGTGACGTGTACCTTTGTCACCTGTGGAGACCCGCCAACTGTTTCCGGGGCTCAGGTCCGTAATCTTAACCAGGGGAATAATAAGAACGGTATCCGAATCACTCCTGCCTCCTCGAGTTTTGAGATGGTATATTATGCCAACGAACAGATGGTTATGCAGACAAATTGTACACCTGCTTTAGATAGATAGATAGATAGATAGATAGATAGATAGATAGATAGATAGATAGATAGATAGATAGATAGATAGATAGATAGACAGACAGACAGACAGACAGACAAATAGACACACACACACACATACGCACATACCCACATACAAACATACATACATACATACATACATACATACATACATACATACATACATACATACATACATACATACATACATACATACATACATACATACATACATACATACATACATACATACATACATACATACATACATACATACATACACACATACATACACACATACATACACACATACATACATACATACATACATACACACATACATACATACATACATACATACATACATACATACATACATACATACATACATACATACATACATACATACATACATACATACATACATACATACATACATACATACATACATACAAACATACATACATACAAACATACATACATACATACATACATACATACATACATACATACATACATACATACATACATACATACATACATACATACATACATACATAGAAGTCGAAATCGTAGAAAACTGTCAGGGAGCTCTCGTGGCCTAGAGGTTAAGGTGTTCGCCTCTCATTCAAAGGATCCGGGTAGCAACCAAAAAATTTTCTTCTCTAAAATTGTCTACTTTCACCTCCCTTCACCTCCTTTCCTTCTCTCTAGCAATATTCTGTCGTCCCCCCCCCCCCCAAAAAAAAACCGGGCTCCTAACTCTTCCTGAAACATTTCTTCTGCTTCACCTCAGCTCTTTCTTACTGCTGTCTTTCAGCCACATCCTTGATCTTCTGGTAGGAAAGATCTACACCCAGCCTTCTCGGACAAGGGCGAAAAATCTCGGAGGTTCCGTGTGCAAGTTGCGCTTGTGAAAGATCCTTTGGTGGTCTAAAATCGGCAAGAGTAGGCTTCGGCCGCCACCCGGGCAAAATTCAAAATTTCCTACAAACTGGAAATGCTTGAAGTGTCCCACACGCTTACATGACCTTATGCAGTTGCGAACGCCATAAAACACTTTCAAAAACAAACAAAAGAAAACAGCCTTCCATTGTCGTGGAGAGAATTGGTTGTCTTGGTCAAGTGGACTTCATGAACAGTGACATTATAATATTTTTGAAATGCAAGGGAGAAAATGAGGAGTGAACGTTTGTACGGGCCATTGCCTAGGACAGGTGGCCATAACATGTATAGAAACTCTCAAGAAAGAAGAAGAGGAAGATGTAAAAATTATAAAGGCCTGAGAAGAGGACAATTAAGTATTACGAGGCTATTAATAGATAACGTTTAGATGGCGTTTATACGAGTAACGCATTGTTGATTAACGTAGAGTGTATCATGACACAAGTCCAGCGGCAATGGAAAATTTTGTTGAAAGCAGTCCGTCACAGTGCGACTCTTAAGGAAAAAAGATTATTTCAGTCATTTTGGCGAGCAGGCTTTTATCAATAAATAATTATTGGTGTTATCTGAATTATGCGTGATGTTGAAGCAAAAACAGCATTTGCAGTGTTAATAGAAATCACGAGCAATGCAGGACGTTGAAACCAGAAGCTGCAGTCTTAGTGACTGGATATTTAAGCCATTTCACACTAACCATGAGACTTTTTTGCTCTTGGCTCACCGCTCAAACTACTAGAGTTCCATTGCAAAGTGGGGAGCTCTATCTACATAGCACATTTCTAACTTTCTGTTTCAATACTTTACTACACTTATTCCGGGTTGGCCCCAACAGGCCAAAGCACTCTGGCTTCTACATAATTTCAATTGTTTCAAAGTGGCCGAAAATATTTTTGAAATAATCAATGACTTACTTGTATCCCTTTTCTACAGCAACGGTACAATGCGACACACTACGGCTCGCAAGTCTCATACCAGTGTTATGATGGCATGCTATCATCGTCTTCATCCATGGTTATCACTTGCCAGGAAAATGGCCAGTGGTCAAAAGCTCCGGACAGTTGTCAAATCGTGTCATGCGGAGATCCGAAACCTGTGGAAAATGGTGAGGTCGTTGTACTCCCAAGGTTTTCAGACAAAGTTCCGTCTGAAGTGGACACCTTCACATTTCAGAGAATGCTGGGAGGACAAGCCAAGCATGTTTGTGAGACGGGTATGCCAGCCCAGTTCTGTATAAATGTGTTAATGGAATGTTGGTGTTGTGAGTTATTCATCTAATTCATTTACAGTTGAAGCTTACTCTAACAGTCTAGTGTCCAAGTGCCATCTGCCGACCATAGTAGAGTGTAATCTGGAAATTGGCATTATTTTTACTGTTTATTTCTCCCAGAAGAACATTTATTGCCGCGATATTGTTTTCTTCAGTAAAGCAAAATCAGTAGTTTTAGGCCTAGCTGCATTCTTTTGACGTTACCCTCCAAACACAAAGCAGCGCGCAACTCTAAACATTTACCATTTTTAAAATCCAACGTGTATTAATTCAAATAGGTATAAAAGGGGGGGCGTGCAAATTTTGTTAGGGAATCTTTTACTGACGTGACCGCTTGATGAACAAGATGCTTTATATCCTCTAGTGAAATTTTGCTGTTCCCAGGTTATTCTGGACCGGTGGCCGAGTTTGTGTCTGTGTGTGAGAAGAATCAGGAATGGACCTCAGCCTTCGACTCTGGATTTTCCTGCACCGCTGTTGAATGCGGCTTGCCTCCAGCTGTTCGACATGCTAACTCGACTCACCAATCAGAAAATTATCTCAGCACTGCAGAATATCAATGCCAACAGGTTGGGGGACTGCTGTCTCTCGTACCACACACATGTTATCGTTATTGTTGTTATTTAAGTGGCTCGATAGTATGAGAGGAACTCCATTATATCAAAACGAAGTAGATAATTCTTTCAATATACATTTTCTTTTTTCCTTTGATATATTCAAAGCCAATAGCATATTCCAGAACGATCATACAGATCAGTTAAATTATATTACAAAGTTTGGCCCAAGGTTTGCGCATTGAAGTTTTCTTTTCTTTTGTCAATAAAACAAGAACATTTAATTGTAGGGGCATGGGTACATGTCAAGGGTATTTGGTTCATGTATTTCCTAACGTCCTTATAATAGCATGCGTGTCAAAATAGACGGGAAGGGGTGGGGGGATCAGACAAAATCAATAATCGAGTATCGCCTGTACAGCACAATAACCATAACCAGTTGAGAATTTGGTTTTTGGTTACTTTGAAGGTCGTCCAATCCATTAAAAGTGTTGCACGAGTTCAAATTAGGTTTGCGTCTGAGAGAATAATTCCCTTCCATTTCTTGAACCCTTAAGACGAATGAAGTGTATATTAGCAATAACCGTCACCGTACAATAAAGAAAATTTACAAGAAAAAGTTATTGTGAATGGAATTAACCAGGGTTCCTAATACTAAAAGTAACACGTGTCTATTGTACTTATTATAATTTGCAATTTGCCGTTTTCTTTCGCAAAGATGTCTGTGAGAGATGTCAGAATTTTTGCACATGGGCAATGAGAGAATCCCTAATTCAATTAACAGAAATCAAGGCAGTGTGTGTGCATGGGGGGGGGGGTGGTGGTCCTACTTTGCTAATATGAACTATCTAAAAAAGGATACAACTTGCAAACATGAACAGGGGAATGCGGTGCTGAGAGGATCATCAAAATATATTTGTTATTACGGGGAATCTTGCTTCTCTTTTTTTAAAATGAATTATTTGTTATAGTGACTTTTTCAAGCAGGGTAAATAACAACGTGTGGGTTTCTTCACGTTATTTGTGCTAATCATTCTCAAGCCTATAGACTTGCCAAATTAGTCGGAACTCATTTTAGCGAGCGTGTTTTAAAAATTGAGACGACTGAAGCCTGAAAGCGGTTTTTGGGGTGCACTTCATTTTTTAGTAGTTCGACACCAGTTCTACCGATTTTCCAAAGTCAGTTTAACTATTCCCTACCTCAGAATTATAAAGTTCTACCTGACAGTTTTGGATAATTTCGAGTTATTACGGCTATGAAGTCAGAAACCAAATGTGCTATCAGCTCTTACAAAATCGTAAGTTTATTCCGAGTCATTATCAAGGTATTCAAAGAATTGCATTCGAAAAAGCTAAACATGTTGTGAAACTTGAAATCTTTGAGGTCAAATTTCTCTGAACTAAACACTGAGCATTGAGAACTTTGTAATTCTGAGGTAGCGTGTTGTTCGATACCTGCAGGGTTATGAAGCTCAGGTTAGAGGCCCTCAAGTCATGACGTGTCAGGAGGACGGTTCGTGGAGCGGCAACGTTTCCTGCAGGCCTGTGGACTGTGGCGATCCACCTTCTCTCGACAACACTGACGTGAGATACACAAACAAGACAGTCGGTTCCATTGTAAGTCTCCCACTTATTCTAAGAAAGAATCTTCATCAGCATCATCATCACCATAATCATCATCACCATCACCATCATCTTCATCATCATCATCACCACCAGCAGCAGCAGCAGCAGTACTATCACCAATAACGCAATTTTATCTACTGTTAACCGGCGTTTATGGTGTGGCCGTGAGGCACTTTGCTATTGCATGCAGGAGACCAGAGTTCGTTTCCTGTAAAGGTAGAATTTATAAGAAGTATCTCGGTCTGTCTGCTGGGCCGCTACTCCCCTCTATGTCCGTGCTGACCCCGACAGTCAGGGTGGAAAACCGCCTCGTACTCGATCTAAAATGTATCGATGGAAGCGCAAAATGTACCAACTTTTTTTTTTAATCTTATGGTCTCACAGGCGACGTACACGTGCACAGGCAAATCAACGGCTGTGGGGACTAGTGGTCGGAATACATCCCGAGTTTGTCAGGCAGATGGACAGTGGTCAAGCGCTGACATACAGTGTGTTGTAATCCCGTGTGGAGGATTGCCAGAGATAAAAGGGGGTACAGGTCAACTCAGTGGAGGCGAACCTGACTATGAAGTAACTTACACATGTGACCAGGGATTCCGACAGAGCGGTAAGTAAAGAAATGCGACAATGGGTTAGGTTTGCTGCAGGATGTAAATTGGTGACATAGACAGAAACAGCTGTTAGCCTTTTCAAAGATCTCAGTATTGTTGCCCTGCTGTTCGAGGTCTTCGAGCAGGCGAGAAGACGTAAGTATCATAATATTTCCAAAACGTAAATAAGAAAAAAAATCACAACCTCCCCCCCACCCCCACCCCCACACACACACACACCTATATCCCCAAAATGACTTGAAATATCTGTTACCAGGCAAGCCATCCCTTCTTTTCTCAAAGGTGTGCCAGGTTCATATAATTAAAACACTTTCCTTAGTTTGGGGTACTCGGCCTCATCTAGTGTTTTAATTGCGCTTGGTTTTCTTGCGCATGTATCTGTTTCTTGTTTTACTTTTACACTCTTAGCCAGATGCACTTAATGCTCTTTGTTTATGCCTTGTGGTAACACAGAAAGTAGTCAATAAGGAACTTGCCCCCACCCGAAAAAACCCATACATATGTTTTAAGGAGTGTAACTGAAAACAGATGGGTACTATCTTAGCGAGCTGATTTTAGTCCAAATCTTTAGTACAACGTGCGGTCAGGTGATTTTTTTGTGTGTTCATAATTAATTATAGGCTTCGCTTACATGAACAGCATACTATAGGCTGTCCATTAAAAATTCGTTTTTGAGAAAATGCATTTTGATTCCTTATGAGCTCGACTTTGGGATATTGAGACTATACTAATTTTCATTTGTCTTTTCAGATAACATTATTTTCAAATGTACCAGGGCACGTCTCACATGTAGGGTGGCATTTTTTATACATAATTATGGTTTTTAGAATTAACAACACAAACAACAGCGACAACAACAACAACAACAACATCAACATTGCTCATCTCACCCTGGATCAAGGTACAGGCCACGAACAAAACTTTTCACCTTTCCCTACTCTGAGCTAGCCTCTTGATCTTCCCACTTTCCGTCGACGTTATCCATTGTTTTTCATTAGTCCTGCTGGTGAAGAAGCCCCTCTGTGGTAATTTATTATCAAAGTGACATGACAGTAAAACCTTTTATTGACCAATTCAGACCATTAGTTTGTATATTTACAACGTTGAAAATTGTATGAGCCAAAAACATTGTTCTTGTTTTGTAACGTTTTATGTCCTTAGGAACTGGCACTGCCTTTTGCAACAAAGCTTCAGAGTGGGACGTAAGCTCTGTAGAGTGTGTTGAAGTCACGTGCCAAAGTCCGCCTGAGGTCTCCGGAGCAAATGTTTCTGTGAGCGGCTTTACCGTTGGATCCATGGCGACTTACTCCTGTTCTGAAGGTTATCATCTGACGTCGACCATGAATACAATCAACTGCACAGAAAATGGCTCATGGTCTGATCATGGTAACATTGCATGTACAATAGTAACGTGTGACGTCCCTCCTTCAATCAAAGGCGCAGTTTCGAGCATCCAAAAGTCTGGGGCTGTGTACGGCAGTAACGTAAGTTATTCATGCGAGATGGGTCAAAGGCAAATGACTCCTTCCAATGTCAAACTATGTACTGAGAACGGCTGGGACAACACCTCGGTTGTTTGCGAAACTGTCGATTGCGAGGAGGCCCCTTTTGTAAATTTCTCCACCCAAGTTACCACTTTCAATGCTGGGCAGTACATTGCCCGTTATGAGTGCATTACTAGCTACGAGATGGAGAATACTAACGCTACATCGAGGACATGCTCTGGTAGTGGGTGGAGTACTGAGCTTGTGAGATGTTTACCACAAAGCGATGCCACTATTCAGGACGTTATGGATGTTGTAACCTCCTCAGGCAAAAACCAAGAGGAACCCAAAAGGTGAATAATAAATCCTTTATCGCAACTGTTAGTCGATGTCGCCTGGGATCGGTTTTCTGCTCGAATGAAATTATTGAGAGGTTTTTTGCTTCGGTGGTTTGGGCTTTTTCCATAGGGCGAAAACATAGAGATAGCAGAAAGTTAAGAGGCTGAAGATCGACGCTGACAGGCCCCAGTAGGTGTCTGCTTGACTCCACATAGAGGGCGCCTAAGGCCTAGATCTAGATCTTTTTAAAAAAATTACACCGCAATGCAGCTGGTTTGGTGAAGCATTTGTGTGTGTGGGGGGGGGGGGGGCACAAATTTCCTAAAATATAGCTTAAAATGTAATTCTGCTCTGTTGCCACCCTAATTTGACGACGCTGATTTAAAAAATATTATTCATTTTTTGTCTACGTGAAGCACCAGCTTTGAAATGACCATTTATAATTGTCCCCAGTCCTGTCGTGTGACGTCATGTAAACCACAGAACCCGAGTTGGCGACGGCTAATCAGCATTGAGAGAAGTTGACAGCGAGACGCCCTTCCCAGTTTTTTGGCGTAATAAGAATGAAGTTTGGATTCTGATAAAGCCAACAGCGCCGATTGGTGCTTAAAGCCGCCTGCAATCTGCCAGCTCTTTGTGGGGCAAGTCGGAAATCATAAGGGAATTTGCATACTTATCGGCACTTACTGAGTCAGTCTCTGAAATTGGCGTTCTTTATGTTGTCGCCCGTAGATCGTAAATAGCACAGCTTGGTTCTTTCGGAGATGGGTGTTCAATCGAAGTCCTTTCATGTAAGTAACCGTTCACTGTTCCAGTAAGCGTTAAAACCACACTACACAATTATATAATTTCTTCGGATCAAATGCACGCACATGAAATACAAATGCCACATAGCAAGATCAGTTGTCAGATAAAAAGTTTTACCACCATAGGAAGTTCAAATATGCACTAGATTATTCTATACTCAACAACAAAAGAAACGCAAGTGATATACAAAATAAAGGAAGATAAGGACATTGGTAAGTACTTTACGATTTTATTGAATTTTGGCCATATTTATTGAAGAAGATTCCTCTGTAAGGCTTAACAGTCCCGTTGGAGAGAAAACAGGTTGAATTTGCTGTGAAAAATGATGTACTGGAGTTAAAGCTTATGTTCATAAGTCGGTGATGTCAACTTTAAATCACTAGCGTGTGTGCCCGCCATTTGTGTTCACAACAGCATGGCATCTGTTTAGCATTGACCTCACAAGCCTGTGAATGATGGACATGTTCACATTTGCACCAATTTGTGTGATGGCTCGCTGCAGCTGATGTGCTGTAGTTGGTCTTGGCTGCAAACGATTCAGTTCTCTTAGGATGTGGTCCCAGTAGTTTTCGATCGGGTTGATGTCTGGGCTCATTGAGGGCCATGGCAGCACCCTGGTATTGTTCTGCTGTAAGAAGGCTGCTGTAGCTCTTGCAGTATGGGGTCGACCGCCCTGCTGCAGGATAAGGTTCGGGTGTTGCTGGAAATGAGGTGCGATCACAGGCGCCAGAATATGTTGGATGTAGCGCTGTACATAAATACCTTTACCTTGACCTTGTCCTATGTTCTGGAAAACAACGTGTCCCATGTGTTGGTTTAGGCCAATTGCAACCCAAATCATTGTGCTGGGATCACCCCATTGATCGACCTGAAGGACGTTGTTGTCAGCAAACCGTTGGTTGGGTCTTCTCCATATCCGGATTCTTCCATCTCCTCGACTGACACAAAAGAGGCTTTTCCTAGTGAATAGGACATTTCTCCACTTTCGTCAGGTCGAGTCCACATATTGCTGAGCAGACGGCTAAAAGTTGCTGCCTATGTCTTGCACCGAGGACTGCACGTCTCAAAGATTGACGACATTGCAGTTGTCCTTCTCGAAGTCGGCGGCGCACAGTCTGACCTGAAATGGTTCTCCCATAGTTTCCAACGAGATTTCGGGCCGATTCGGTAGCACACATGAAGCTGTCTCGCAGGGGATTCCGCTGAAGGGAACGGTTCTGGCGTACTGACGTCAGTCATGGTCGGCCAGTTCTGTGAGCATCACGAGTACTTCCAGTAACTCGAAAATGTCTTCGGAGTCGAGAAATTGTTGAGAGGGACACACCTATGGCAATAGACACATCTGTTGGACTCTCTCCCGCCTGCAATCTGCGATAGCCCTTTCTCGGTGTGCTTTGTTGAGTCGTGGCATTGTCGCTAGCTCAAAACACTCGACTGAAGAAAGCGTTACATCCTGTCAATTTATACCCCTCGGTCGGGTGAACATTTTTCAGAGGATAAAAACTGCTCACCAACTGGCATGTTCAAGAAAATACTCAGTTTGCATTTTTGTTTCGCCTCCATATTGTGACCTCTTTTTTATTTTGTGAGCATTTTTCTGCTTGGTGACATGAGCTCACAACATTACGGAATACAAAAAAATCCGTCATGGCCTCCATTCTAGCTAATGTGGGTTATTAAACACCCGCGGTCTTTAAGTAGCTATATGACTTGCGTAACTTTTGTTGTTGAGTACAGTGTACGACTGCGCATAGCAAATTCCAAAGAGAAAAAAATAGCAAATCAAATCCAAATCATCATCATCCGGTGCCTTGCCGACTCGCGTGGGTGATTATGGACCTCCACTTCATTTTGTCTTGCGTTGCAGCGATGGTGTCTGTCGTTCTTGCTGCTCCCAGCAATGTTGTCTACTTGTCCAGTGTCTTTTCTCTCTGTCGGCTTCTGCCTTTCTTTCCATCAAACTTGCCTGTTCTTACAACATTCTCCAAAGCTTCTTTCCGCATTGTGTCTCCAATGAACTGTTCCTTTCGCGTTCGTACATTTATAGCACAATACGAAATTCTAATACCACATCAGAAGCAAACATCCTCCAAACAGATTACTCAGCGTGACCAGCTTGTGCTCAAACTGAGTTGACGACAATCATAAGCAATATCTATTTGGGGTGAAATGATAACCATGAAGAAACTCGAGGGTACTCACATCAGTACGAAGTATGGTTAATGCAGAACCTTCAGCGATATGAATTGGTCTTCAACTATCAGGTTGTGTCTGTGTGTCTGTCTTTGCACATGAATGTGTATATGTGTGTATGTGTCATACTATATATATATTATACATACATACATGAATGCGTGTGTATGTATTTAATATACATGTTTGTGCATATATATATATA
>NW_004797527.1:655723-670449 GCF_000002075.1 Aplysia californica
TACACACACACACACACACACACACACACACACTCACACACACGCACACACACACACACACTCACATACCATGAACATAATATCATACAACTTATTCAAAGCACATCCACTCACTCATAATATTAGTATGCGTTTTATAGTATAGTTTATTCTTTTATTGTCTGTCTCGTGTAATAGTTGCTACTGTGTCGTGGCACGGGGTTTTTTTTTCTTTGTTACACTACACTACAAGGTTTACATAATTTTGACTTTTGTGACGAAAAATAAACAACTTTCACTCCTCACCTACATTCACTAAAAATAGATTTTAATTTGTGTTTAGCCTCTATTTCTTCAGTTCATCTATATTTAGATTTGAGATTCCTATGTAGCATTTGAATGTCCTCTGTATTGCATTTAACTCAAGGCTCTCGTGTCTAAATTTGAGCTTTCTATTCTAATATTTTGACTTTCTTTTTATGACGTTAT
This sequence comes from Aplysia californica, assembly GCF_000002075.1. Classification (NCBI taxonomy): domain Eukaryota; kingdom Metazoa; phylum Mollusca; class Gastropoda; order Aplysiida; family Aplysiidae; genus Aplysia; species Aplysia californica. Next base: position 656,192 of record NW_004797527.1, read on the forward strand.
TTGTATATTTGAATTTCCTAGATGTGACTTGGTATTTCTTTGCGGCATTTTGATTCTCTTTTTTTTTTTTTGGGGGGGGGGGTACGTACGATCGTACCAGCGTGGGCATTCGTCGTTGCGCCGTTCATCTTCACGTACAAGAACATTGTATTAGCACAAAATTTTTAGCGTCGAACTCAGAACACATCTCGTGAATCGTAAAAAAGGTTTGTTTACCTTTTTTCGAGCTCAGGCGGATGGGTGTGGTTGCAAGTGGAGAGGAACGTGTCTTGGTTGACCGAGCAGATTACTTTTGGCTGGACAGCCAAGCTTTAACAACAGAAAGTGTAGTGGAGTGTGCTTCCCAAATGTCAATGTCTATATGCATAAAGATAGTTCGAGAAAAGAGGGACGAGGCTAAGAACTGGGAAGGCAAGCGGTGGAGCAAACCAAAGAGGTTGGGGGGGGGGACGGGGGAATGATAGCAAAAGCTGGGAGGGAAAAAGGAGAAATAGGTGGATAAATAAGCAAAATCAAATCAAGCGTGATATTGTTGGGACAGCGAACCAACTGCGGTGCGGGTTGTGTCCGGGTATACGGTGGGTTATTTTCTGTTTTTACCTCGTCGAGGTTTATAGGGGATATAGAAGTCTAGTGTTATAATGTTTCTAAATAGAGCGGTTTGTCGCACAGGGCCTGCATTATAGGCGGGTCTCCTCCAAAATAAGCAGAAATACAGTCCTTGTGACTGATAGTGTTTCTGTATCTGAGTTACAAACTTAATCATATGGAAGGTTGATATGGCTTGCAGGTGTAAAGCCAGCTGAAGTAATCTCTATCTATGCATATTATATTAATTAGGAACGTCCGTCATTTTGGCCGCCTAAAACGTCCGAACCACTTAACTTTCGAATTTGACAAAACTAATGTTTGTTTAGAATCATTTAAAGGGTGCACAGCTTTATTGAGGAGCCTGAAGTCACTGTAGTTTAAGTTTCAGTTTTTCATTAGTTTCGTTTAGATCTATTCTTGGGAAAGTCCGTCTTCTAAGACGCCATGGTAAACAAAAGAGGTGTTAATTAATATAGATATAGTAGGCCAATGACTTTCAGTTGATGTTAAGAACCGATCTTTCCTTTCATCGAAAGGGGGCCCAGCTAGTATATTATATTTGTGTAAGTCCTCACTTTGGCCGCCTAAAACTCCCGAACCACTTAACATTCGAATTTGACCAAATTAATTGTGGTTCAGAATCATTTAAAGGGTGCACAGCTTTATTGAGGAGCGTGATGTCACTGTAGTTTAATTTTCAGTTTTTCATTAGTTTCGTTTAGATCTATTCTTGCTGAAAAGCCATTTCCCGTTCACTAGCCATGCGCCTGATTCCACACCTTTGAAATTCTGGAGTGTACAACCACAAAATGGCCGAAGCTCTCCGGCTGGTGGCAGAGAGATGTCTCTTTCTTCCCGCGACACCCAAAAGGGTATAAGCTGCGGATAAAAGTAAAAGTAAAGCATTTTGTTTTGAGCGTATCGATCGAGACCTTCTGATTTGTTTAGATCTCTCAAGAAGAAGAAGAAAAAAAAGAAGAAGAAGAAGAAGAAGAAGAAGAAGAAGAAGAAGAAGAAGAAGAAGAAAAGAGAGGAGGGAGAAGAGGAGGGTGAGGACGAGGAGGCCGAAAATCAATTCTTTTTCAACCTTCTAATCTAGCAACAAAATATGACTTCGTCAGTGGATATTGTTTATCTTCTATGTCCTTTTTTAAATGCTTTGTGGGGACCTTTTGCGCCCTCCAAACTATTAGTATGTTCTAAAAATAGACATTTAATACTGAAAGGTTTTTGGAGGCAATGTTTACAGGTGTCGATTGGAGTCACGCACGCATTTCAAACTATGGAATTTCAATATCTTACATTTATGTTGGTGTTTTCCCAAAAGCTTCTATCCTTATGCCTTGTATTATGTACCATGATAACCACTATTTAAAAGTTTTTACCTTGAACCCTTCCCCCTTTACAATGAAAACTTCGAAAGCAAGAAATCTCCCATATTTCAGAGTCCATGATTGGAAAGATATAATCGACTGTGGTAAACCTGGTATTGAACCTAACGCAACCCTGACATATACTGAGACAACCTTGGGATCATCAGCAGAATATGCCTGTAAGCCAGGCTTCTGGACTTGGCCAGGTCAGAACAATAATTGGTTGAAACAATGCACCGAATCAGGATGGGTCGCCGAAACAGCACCATACGCCTGCAAGCTGATAGACTGTGGACCCCCTCCCGGTGTTGCAAGAAGCGTCACTGATTACATCATCAATGTAAGTGTGATACATTTATTTAATGATAATGCAGAATAAACATCGCAAACGCAATCTGTTTATTCGGCAAAGTCGAACTTCGTTTTGGTTTTTTATTTTATTTCGAAGTTCAGTTTTGTCTATAACCTTTGTTTAGTAAATGTGTAGTGTAAATTTGCACAAACACACACAAAAAGGTAATAATTAAACGTAACATTTTCACTGTGATACAGGCTATTTTTTTTCTCTTCATTTAGATTTTGGTCTCTCTATATATATAAATTATTCACATAATTATGCATCAGAACTCACAGTTAAGGGGTTCGTGTTCCTGGCCCATTTTTACGAATACCTTAATAATTTCAATCCATCATCAGAAATTATTTTTTTTTCGTAGTTTTCAAGTAAGTTTTCTTGCCGTGTCATAAAAGCAAAAACAAGAAAAACAATTCATTTAGCTCTTGGAATAGTATCTGTTTGCACTGAAATCATGGCATTTCGTTTTATTCTGACTAGCTAGCAATCATGGGGTAGTGGCTCGCTGGAAGATTCAAGTGCTTAGGTTCTCCAATTCCCTTTAAAGGACAGTGGCATCAGAATTGCTTCAAAATATTAAACCGGTCTACAGGGATTGTGCTTGGGGCGTAAACCAGTTGATTTTCTATTTCATATGATAAAAAGGGCAGATGAGATCAGTGATTTTAGGATGAAAATAGACTTTACTAAGTAGGCGAAGACATCCCAGAACAAACTCAAGCTTCAACGTCAAATGGCTTTGATTAACACATGTTTCTTTGCAAGAATACCATATGACCATGCAAAATGAACTAAATGAATTAAATGACCTTGTCAGATTTAGAGCTGCCAGAGTGCAAACTGAATTGTTGTGAAATTTGCTTGCTGGGGTTGTGACAGTGAGCACATTAAGAATTCAAGACGAGAAATTTCTACAATTTTCTACAATGAAAGGCAATCGGGTTGCATGTAACAATGTTTACGATCTATCTGTTGGTGTCACCAAAACTTTAATAACATCACTTATATTGTCAAGGACTGATTATTGCAATTCCTTACTCGCTGGTGTACCTGATGAACAGTTATAACAACTGCAAAGAGTACAAAATATTGCTGCCAAAATAATTACTAAGAAACTAAAGCATGACTCCTATTTTAAAAGAATTACACTGGCTCCCGGTAAAAGAGTGTATCATATATAAAAATCTGTTTAACTTGCTACTAGTGCTTACATGATTTATCACCGGACCATCTAAAACAGTTTTTAACATCCTATGTGCCTCCCAGAACGCTAGTAACAAAACAACCCTTGTTAAGCCTAAAATAAATTACAAATCATATGGCCAACGCTCTTTTTCATATTTTGCCTCACTTGTTTGGGATAGGCTTCCAAAAACTATCAGAGAAGCAGAAAATCTAGAAATTTTAAAGAAGAAACTAAAAGCATTTCTATTTTCATCATATTTCGATAAGACAGAATCCATCCAAGCTGTAGATCGTTGTGAGTTTGTATGTGCGTATGTGCATGCGCATATGTAGGTATGCGTATGTGTGTATGTATGTGTGTATGTATGTGTGGTGTGTGGGTGCATGAATATGTGTATGCACGAGTATGTAACACTATGTGCCTTTAAAATTGATTTGTAAATCCATAATACGTATCATGTTAAGCGCATAGAGCATTGCATAAGTGGATATGCGCTATATAAATGCAATCCATTATTATCATTTTTTTATTATCTTTAGAATGTACTATGCATCGAAAAACCAGCCCGAACACGGGTGATTATTCATTGACTCATCTAAAGTTAGCCTGAAAGCAGTTTGGTCAATATTGGTAATGAGCGACCGTCAGTCCCAGTGAGACATGCTGTTGATATGAAGAAAACATAATATGGGAACCTAAAGGGGCTTCTGACCAGTGTAAATTACAGCAAATACAAACGACGGGTGGTTTAGTTTTAGTTTTCGTACGAGTCTACAGCTGTTACAACACAATTAGGCTATAGAGGTGCCTAAGATTAGAGGTGACACTAGAGAGTAATGTACAAAGAAAAGGAGAGATTTTATAAGGATAATAATTGTTTAATAAAAAGAAAGAACAAACCACACCAGAGCTCCCACTAACCACACACAGTTGCAGATATATGGGGACGTAAAAGTGGTGCTTTGTTAGTTGGACAACAGTCAGGCTACACAAATTACTGTTCTTTTGGTGTAAATTGGACAGCCATGCAAAGAATTCCCATAACAAAAGGAGACATTGACCGCATCAGAAGTCTGTACAAACATGGGGGGGGGGGGGTGAAAACATACCTCTTGTGTATATGGTGAGAAGATTCCATTGCCAGCATTGCACATTGATCTGGGGTTGACTTTAAAAATCATTCAAAACTCTTGATAAAGAAACACAGGATTTTCAGTATTTTGGAGGGAATTTTAAAAACTAAGTGAAATAAAAATCAAAAGCAGTGTATGTTTAAAATCTTGGGCCTTTTTTGTTGTTGTTGTTGTTTTTGTTGTTGTTGTTTTGTTTTTTGTTTTTGTTTGGGGTTTGTTTGGTTTGGGGGGGGGGGGGGGGGGTTGGCACTAGCATTGAAAAAATTGTTAGTGATAAACACATCCGAATTGAATTATAAGCTTAACCAAAAAATGTTGTGTTAGATCTAGATCGAAATCGTCTATTATGTTGCCATTATAATTGCTTTTGGCTGTATCTTCATGATTAAACCTCATTTGAAGTAAGCTGGATCGTTTACTTGATAAATTTCCTACTGGTCTGTAAATGTTCACAGAGCCGAAAACTACAAAGAACTTACGCTGTGTTTTCAAACCAACATCTGAACTGTAACATGTCTTTGAAAATACATTTTCGTCTCTCGCATTTTAATTTTTTCCCATCAAATTATTGTGATGCTGTGATGAGCTTGGAAAGTATTCTCACCATAACATTGAAGCCACGAAAACAGCGACACCAGGGCAAATAATTATACTTCTTTTATGCAAATTACTGATTTTGGTCATTTACAGGAAATGCACTGAAACTTGAATAAAAAAGGGCAAGCCAAAAAAACAATAACTGAAACAGCCATGAAGTTACAGCCATTTTGCGTAATTAGTTCTAAATTATGAAAACTGCATATCTTGAATTCTTGAGCTAAAGGTCAAATTCCACGATCATTTTAGTATTCAGCACCCCAAAATTAACATAAAAAGTGATGCTTGAGCCCAAAGGCAGAAACTTTTTGAAAATGTGTAGATTAGTGTTATTGATTTTAAAGCTTGCTAGTGCAATTCCCTTAAGCCTTGTCTACGAAAGGAACAATATTTGATTGGCATTGAAGATATTGCAGATTATATTTTAAAAATATGTTTGTCTTATTTATTGTGTCAAATCGTCCAATAAATTCTCTTTCTTCCTGTCCTCATTCACATTTCTCTGTCAGCCTCGGTGTCTCTATTGTTGTTCTTCTCTATGTTTCAGCTTTCTCTACCAATATCATGAAAAAAATCTTCTCGGTGTGGATTCAAACCCCGGTCTCCTGGGTAACAGGAAAGGATTTGCTTTATATCTTTCATTTTTCGGGGCCTTTAGGTTTGTAAAATTTGAAGTTCGCTGCATCAATAACAATATGTTAAAACAATGTATTATTATGACAAAAATGCCAAAATACAGAGCGCATTTTCAGCACACCTTGGCCTTGGCTCTATTTTTATCTTTAAACACCCTTCCCTCCCAATCATGGTACAGGTTACATCCTCAAGCTACGGGGAGAAAGTCACGTATGAGTGCCAGCCTCCTTTCATTGCAGTGGGCGGTTCCAACCCCGCCTACTCCTACTGTGACCAGCAGGGCAACTGGACAGCCGTTAGCACGAAATGTGAGACGTGCCCTTTGAATGACTCGATCAGAAACGGAACGCTTGTGCCACTTAACAACAGCGATGGAGAATCGTACAGGTTTTTGGCTACCTATTCTTGTGACTCAGCATTTGTGCCTTTTTCTCCTGGAATGGTGTTCAGCTGTGAGGTACGACCAGGGAACGTGCTTCCCACCTGGAACGTCACCCAAGATTTCTTATGTGCTCAGACATACTGGGACAAACCTAGCGTAAGAATTTTATTTGCCAACGGCATTTCTTGTATGTATGATGTTGTTGATTTCAAAAGCACAGAGATATGTTCTATCTAAAGAGGAACGATCATCTTATTCCCGTTCCACAGTGGGAAAGATTATCAGATTACTACATTTTTTCTAAGGGGTGGGGGTGGTGGGGGGGCGTGGAGGGGGGTCCACGCTGGCTCAACCATATTTCTTTCCAGTCCTCTTCATTAACAAATTATTCCGACTTCCTTGCATTGGTAAATTAGGTGTCATGACGGTTACTTTTAGAGATCTGTGATACATCTACTATTTTGAAAAATATATTTTAAAAACTTATAAGATTTATTTTAAAACAAAATAAGAGAAGAAAGGGAATGAATATCAACAGTAAACATGTTTGAACTATAACCAATGGAAAGACGCTCTTTGTAAAAGTATTTATTACAAAGACTTCATTCGTTTTGCTCAAATGGAACAAACACTCATTTTCTGACAAGTAGTAGGTCAAGAAACAAAAAACTGCCAGAGTAAACGAAAACACCTGCAATTTAAAACCAATATTGTTTTCCTCCACAATCTGAAGAAAGCAAAATTTCATCACACTAGCTCTTTGTATTTGACGTTATTCTTCCTACCCTGTCCTATTAAAACTTTTTAGAAAGGTTGTTGGTTTTTTTCCTCTTCAAATCCTCAGGATCAAGAAGACTTTGAGTTGTACCCCCAGCTTGCGAAAACTTCAGCACGAGCATGCGCAACCGGGGTTTACACTCCTTCCCAAAATGGAAGGTATTCGGACACATGCATCTATTATATATTTGGAAACTTGGAAACTCATGTGTTATTTTTCTCTTAAAATTACCACAGCTACAGAGTTGAAAGTTGTCAAGTACCTACAAAAAGATAGATAGGTCCCCGTAACCGAGCCCGATTTTTATTTACTCATTTCCTGAATTTAGAAAAATGTATTTGACAAAAACTTCCCGTTCTTCTTTGGCCTTTGTGATTATTCCACTAAGAAACGAAACAAATCTGCGTAGCTGTCCTTCACAACGGAAGTGTCGGAAGTGATATTTCTTGAGGGGCATTTTGTTTCGAGAGTATAAATCTAGACATTCTAATTTTTTGCATCTCTCAAGATATGTTGCTCCATTCCAGCAGAGTGTAAATATAGTAGGCCAATGACTTTCAGTTGCTGTAAATGCACCGATCATTCCTTTCTTCGAAAGGGGGCCCAGCTAGTTATATATATATATACATGTACATGTACATGTACGTATATATATGTGTGTGTATATCTATGATCTATTTGTGGTGGCCGATTTTTGCAATTCAAAAGGCTTTTTAATGGCTGCATCGATTGACATGCAGTTTTCGCCAAAAGATTCTTTAAACTATTCTCCAGATCATGACGCCCTTCGTTTTTTCAGTTACGAGACAGTTTTTTCTCAAAAAGCTAAATTTCTTTATTTCGCCGATCGCTTTTGTAGGCTGACTCTTCTGTCTCTGTAATTTGAGAAAATCCGCCAGGTTTATTTATTTCAGTGTTGCCATTTTTAGTTTTTTACCACTAAATTTAGTGCTTTTTGGGTCGATTTAGTTTTTTAGGGGTTTTTTGCGGCACATTTAGTAGTTTTTGTTTTGATTTGTTTTACTTATAACAATTATATAAAATCGATTAAATAATTTTTTCTATCTTTTGTTAAACGTTATAAACGAAAAAATAAATAAATGAATAAAAGCGAAAGTGATGACTATAGTCCAAGAACAGTCTAAAATCTGGCCTGCCTGAAGATTATCAAGAATCATAGATGTACAATAGGCCTATATATTATGAACATGTTTGACTGGTCAGAAATAAAGAACCAGCTATTACTGTTTTTTAAAAATATTATAATAATAAGAATATAAGAAGAAATATGTAATGTAAGGCAGATTTTAAAAAATAGTTTTTTTTCGTCCCATTTAGTGGATTTTTTTTCCTAAATTAGTCATCTGGATGGTAACACTGGTTTATTTCAAGTCGTAATTCCGTTCGATACTATCGACTACATTGTCGCGCAATACTGAGCACTATTTTAAGTGTGCAACCCGTATAGATCTAGCCTCATGTTTTCTTTTTTTACTTGGTGCTAAATTCGACTGTGATCCTTTCGTTAGATGCCCATCTTCGCTTTTTCTGGACTCCTTTGTCTTTTACATATTTGGCAACTTGGAAACACAAGTGTCACTTTTCTCTCAAGATTTATTGCTCCATTCCAGTAGAGTGTAAATATAGATCTAAATCTAGTAGGCCAATGACTTTCAGTTGATGTTAATGCACCGATCATTCCTTTCATCAAAGGGGGGCCCAGCTTGTATTATATATATATATATATATATATATATATATATATATATATATATATATATATGTGTGTGTGTGTGTGTGTGTGTGTGTGTGTGTGTGTATGTATGTGTGTGTTTGTGTGTGTTTGTGTGTGTGTGTGTGTGTGTGTGTGTGTGTGTGTGTGTGTGTGTGTGTGCGTGTATACTCTTCAACATTTTAAACTTCGCACTTCATATTAAAGGCAATATCTTAATTAATGCTTACCATATCTGTCTGAAAATTTCATATAACAGAGTGTCTTCATTTTACAGCAAGGGAAACACGTAGAGTGCAAAGTTGAGAATGTTTTTAATCTTCAATATTGAACTTATAGTTGTCAGGGGTCTAAATTAAAAGTGACAGCTTTCAGTAATGCGTGATAATATCTGGCGTTGTCACATCTTCACATCGTCGGGATGAATCGAGGTATTGTCTATTGAGGGATGATAATTATTCTACTCTTGAATTAAGACTTGCTCTAACCGAGCAAAGGATCGGGGCAGGCGTGATTTGGCACGAATGGCGCAAACTAAAATATCCCTCAAGTGCTCAATTCCGATTGGGATTTAGTGAATGCGCTAGTCATGGGTGCAGGAGAGGAATGTTGTTAGTTTTGATAAATTTGTTTGTCACAGCGGTCTTATGAGCAGGTGCACTACCATGCACGAATACTTGTCCTTGGGTTTTATTTTGAAAGAAAAGTACATTGGGCATGAAAACTTGATTGATTTGGCCGTGAGCTGTTATGCTCCCTCGAAGAGACAAAAACGTGGTCTCGCTAACATCACTGATTCCAGCCCACACAAGACACGTCCTACAACCTGATTCATTCAGCCGAAGCTTGGTGAAAAAGGCACTATTTCTGAGGCGAAAAATTTGGAAAGAGACCAACTTTGCGTGTCTTGTTTTTGTTTTCGAAGTTGCCAACACATTTTCGCAGTATTTGACGAAATATCGAAATCCCGTGGAAAAACATCATCAGACAACACGATAGACCGGTGCCCCCTAGTAAGCACAGTTCAAGAACGACAATGCGCTTGTGTGACGTGTGTAAAACTTTCAAAGTAATTGGATGTGTAGTTTTTGAGCTACACGCTCTTAAAATGTGTGAAGTTAAAAATGTTCAAGTTAAAGAGTATATATAAATATATATAATGTTATATACCCAGGAAAAGGAAAGTATGCATAGAAATCAAAAATTGTACTTACAAACCAGTTTTCCATAAAGAATGCACTCCTTTTCTAGACGACACAAACATCAAGGAAGAAGTCATGAGGATAGATAATTTTCATTGAAATGTTCATTTTTGCCCAAAATATCCTTCACAAGTTGAGAATCCCGATTTCCAAATTCACAATATCAGCATCGTCTGTGGCCTCTTGCCACAAAAGCTTGACGTGTTGTGAAACTCAAAATGTTGGTACATGAGTGATATGTTGCGAGCGACGCGTCATTGTCAGCTGTTCAGATATACATGTACACTTAGCTCAGAAGTTCAAAATCTTTTTATTGCATTTTCTTAATGTGCGGTATTGATAGCCTATGCTCGAGAATTTTTTTTTTTTCGGAATTCAAGTTCTGAATGTTGAAGACAGTCTCCTTGCATTATGATCGAGCAGGGCGCTTAGAAATGTTTATTGTCTTTGGCTCAAAACAGACTGTAAGGCGAATTTATTTTTTCAGAACGGATTATTTGGCATGCAGACTGTAGAAAAAAATAATCTGCTATTCTGTGAAAGCGAACTCGTTGGCGGACAAGATTCAAGCACGGTGTGTGAGTTAGACAGAAAATATACATAACTTTATGTCATAAATGGACTTATGCAACACTGCAGATTTTTTATAAATCAAATAACATATTAATATTTTATTTCAGAATATCGATGTCTATTTGGGGATTTAAAGAAGCATCGAAAAGAATGTATCCCTTTAGGCTTGTCTATCGCAATGATGCAACTTATCTGGACAAAGAAGCTGAGATCGCGAGAAAGACACCTGTCAAACAGTGGGAGCACGTGGATTTTGCATCATTCATTTTACCCCAAAAGGAAGAAGTTGTTAACTGTATACAGGTGTGGAGACAGAATAAAACATTTCAGGTATGTCAACTTATTTTGCTCTTTCGGCATTTTTCGAAATGCTCCCCTCCATCAGACATAGATTCCTCGTACAAAGTTAAGGTTCAGCCTTACTCACTTTTCGTTTTTTCAGCACGCTCGTAGTTCCAACGTTGACGTTCCCTCTATGAAGTTAGGGCCAACCTTTTGACAGCTCACTGAGTATCCTCAATTACGTTTACAGAGTCACTTTTCACAAATGCGTATTCGTAGATCTGATCATATACACCACAAACAAGTACGTAAATGTCCCTAAAAAGTTTAGAATGATTATGTATGCGTTCTTTTCTACTTCTAGCACAATGACGAGGAGGATAAAACAGGTGCCACGAATCTCTTTCTTTTTTTTTTCAAACGACGGACACTTATTTTGGTTGAACTACCACATATTAAATTGGCATGCTGTTCTTGGTTCACGGTAACTACTCTTCGATACACTTTTATTGAAAATCAACGAAAGTATGTTATTTCTCTACGACGCATAAATAGACAACATAGACTAATTTCAAACTTTGGTATTCGGCTGCGTCATAGGTCGTTATTATGAACGTAGAGTTTCCTGTATCAAAATCTTGAAAGTTACGAAAACCACGGAGCTTGCTTCGATCTGTCTTGGAACTGCATTAATGGAGTTGCCAAGTGGGATGCTTAGGGTTTTTTATACAAGGAAATACAGAAAGATTATAAATATTGAATAAAACGACAACATCATTCAGAAAAAAGCCCGAAAACAGTCAAAAGGTACACATTCGTGTTTTCTCCTCATGAAAATTGTACGTCATGATGAGGGTATTGGCTCCTTTGTTATTCCTTTTATGATCTAACCTGACAAGTTAATTTTGCTTGTGATATGGCATGCTACGAACTGCTTGTTGCAGGTTGTTGTTATTGTTGTTGTTGTAGGTTTTGTTAGTTGTTGTTGTTGTTATTGTTGTTGCTGCTACTGCTGTTGTTTTTGTGGCTGTTGCTGTTAACGTTATTGTTTTTGTTGTTTCTGCTGTTGCTGTTGTTGTTGATGTTGTTGTTGTTTTGTTGTTGTTGATGATGATTATGATAACGATGTTCTTGCAGTATCCTCTTACCGTATCCTCTTACCGTGTGCTCTTCGGCTCAATGCCATGTTATAAAAGACGGGGAGTCTTCAAAAGGTTGGGGGGTTTTCTAGAGTTTAGGTTATTGTCCGTGTAAGGACGGGGGGGGGGAGAAGCTGCAGTCGTAGATGCTTGGACATTTGAAGAGAAGATGTTGAATTGTTTTGTAGACGGGTTCACAAAGTAAGCACATAGGTGTGTGTGTGTGTGTGTGTGCGTGGGAGTGTGTGTGTGTGAGAGAGAGAGAGTGGGATGTGTGTGTGTGTGTGTGTGTGCGTGGGAGGGGGGGGGGTCTGGAATTATTCTGTTGTTTAGCAGTATGTGCTGTGTTCGAAGGCAGAAAACTTAGTTTTGCCCTTTCTCATCAGGGTGTCAATTCGGTTCTCTTTGCTCTTGTACTTGTAAACGGGTACATGAATTAGGGTCGGACTTCTTGCCTGTCAATTTATCCATTAACCTTTACAGTCTTCGTTAACTGTGTTGTCTTGAGCTGTGCTTGATTGGTTGAGCTAGGCGTGATCCTTTTTAGCTATTCTGTGTGCTTTGTTATTGTCTTGAACATCTGCGAGTTTTGGGATCCACTGTAGCACAAGTCTTAGAGCAAAGGAGGAGAGAGAGAGAATTTGATCAACTTTTAAGATGGCGTGGAGGACATTCTCACTGACTGCTTCAGTTTTCCATAGCTGGCAAAGACCACATGAAGTCAGCGAAGACGCCTATATTTTTTTTCACAGTAGTCTGGTCTTTTCGGAAGATAGTCTTGAGGTGACCCAGTGCAGTTTGAATTCCTAGAAGTTCTGATTCTTACTTTGAACACTAAGACCAACAAGCATCAATAGACTCCCAGTATAGAAACTTCCATCAATTTTTTTATCCTCTATTCAATGTTGACCGCGGCTTTTATGGGGGGGGGGGGCTGGTTTATAAACATATCTCGGTAACTATGGCATTTTTAGATAAAGCCGTATAGCAAGGAGGTATGAAACGAAAACATGTAAAATGTAACTTTAATTTTTTTTTGTTTAAGTCTACGGCCGCCATATTGAAAATAAACAACTTTCATAAAATAAAAAGGATTTTATATTTACCAACCGTTTAAATTTGGTACTTTGATAGATATACTCAATACAAAATTTCATACGATCGGGATCTTGGATATCTTGAATAGGAAAAAAGTTACAGATGGATAACTGACCTACCCCCTCATGCCTCTGAATTCGATTACATATTCATCCATGTAACTCACTCATGAATTCATCGATTTTATTTTCCACCTGTATTAAGTTAATTTATGGTAAGAAAATTAAGCCCCGAAAATTTCAGTGGAATTAAAACGAAAATTAAAAAGTTGATGAGAAAAAAACTTCAAAAATCGAAGTTTTGAGAAATAACGAAATTCTGTTACATAATAGGCAAAATGAAAGTTCTAGAACAAAAAATCTGTCAGATGATGATTGTAACACAAAGACTAAGCACTTTTTAGATTTACAAATGATTGGGGATTTATAATACGTAAAGAGTCCGGAGACCATAAATTGATTTTTTTTAAATCGTCAATTTAACCCCCCCCCCCCTTAAAACAGATCCATCTGTGTACACATGGATCGTTTCTTGGGGATATTGTAGGACTGTTCTCTGCTGCTCTTTTCAATTCAATTAGGTCTGCCTATCTGATGATGTTTTTTTTATATCTTAAATGTGTTACCTTACTTTCAGGTGGAAGAGGTTTGTTTCTTTTCCGGGCCTCGGATGTGGTGCAGCTTTGAGTTCTGTTTCGACCTTTTTCTAAGTTTCCGGTTTTCCACTATATTTCTTGCAAAGTGTTGTGTGGCTAATCAAACATCACCAAATCTACTTTCTCTCCGAGTTTCTCAAGGAGTTTCACATTCTCTTTTAGTTCAACCTGCCCCGAAGAACCTGCACTACCTTGGGCTCAGACTAGCTTAGGTTTCCTTTAATACGTTGTTTGCAGCAAGTGAATTAAATGAATTTATGTTCACCATTAAAGCCTCAGTAGTTAACTCTGGTTAAAAAAGTTCAAATGTTGTTGTTGTTTTTTTCAGGCCATCCTGGACTCCACCTTGGTCTACACTTTGGACTTCGACTCTCGTTGTCCCTTTGATGAGGCACAATATTTTACAATAGCACATGATTTTGCAATAAGCAAAATTGAGATACTCTATTCTTAACGTGGGAAAAATTGGTTTAAACCAACTTTCCTCCTCCTCCCTCCTCCCCCCTCCTCCACCCTCTACCTTCTTCTCCTCCCCTCCTCCTCCTC
>NW_004797527.1:670549-672670 GCF_000002075.1 Aplysia californica
CCTCCTCCCCTCCCCCCTCCTCAATACGAAAAAAGAGATACGGGTGTGTTTTAAGGTTTATTGGCCTCATTTTTCGCACTTCTTCCCCTTAAGCACCTTCTTTGTTGCACTACATATTTGAGCATTATGCATAATGTTACCTGTCGTGTTGTAAATATAATAATGAAAGACTTGGACCTCAGAGGTATTTGGTCGATAATGAAGTCATTCTTCACGTGAATGTTCTGTTAAAGTAAAAACTGGCACTCATATGACCTTATGCAGTTGCGGGCGCCGTAAAACCCGACAATCCAAGCGAGTGAAGTCACAGTAAGCATAAAGCAAGTTACTGTTCAAAATGTATATTATAGTTGCTTGTTTGTTGGGTTCATTTTTAATCTATGTTGTATTTTGGGAGAGTAGGAGGAGTTTTTGGTTGGGTGGGGGGGTGGGGTGGGGTCTTGTTTTTTGTTGCATTTCTTAAAGTCAAGCGAGATGAACATCTCACTATACTCTATTAAATCAATGTGCATTTCAATGTTCCGCCTTGCACATACAAATTTTCCCAGTACACTGTTTACATATATTAAGACTAATCAGTCAAATGCTGATTAAAAATGTTTATTTGGCAATACTCTTTTTCCTTTTAGAAGTTAATAAAATAGAATGGGTATTAAATCCTGTACGTGAATATGAAGTCTTATCTTGTTATTCTTTATGAAATTATGTTTGTTATCTTATACGATAACGAGCGAGAGTGCATATTATTAAAAGAGTATACATCAGAAATGTTGCACCTATCTCAACTCAGGTTGTTTTGTTTCACGGTCACCGCCTTGTTGTTTATAATGTAATCGTTGAATCAAATATAACAATGTAATAATATTTGATCCACCCCCCCCCCCCCTCCACACTCCCCCGGTAGACACAAATAAATATAAATTTGATATCAGTCTGGACGTGGGGGCATATTGTCTAGATTTTCTCTGCATTGCATGCTTTTTCCCCCAGAGCCCCGCTCTGAAGTTTTGTTGCCTCAGTAAAGAATACGCCTTACACTTTACAGGCAATGTACACCTGTTTCCACTCATCACTTTTCAAACAAAATGGTGGCTCGTGCCATGTTTTCAATTATAAAGGGAAAACATCATGGTCTCCCTCCTCTCATGAGTCCCATTCTGAGATTAAACTCGGTCGAAATCCTCCTTTTAGTGGCATTTTTCTCAGTGGTACTCTCTCTAGCTGTGTATAATTATATATATATATATCGTGGGCCCAAAGTACAACTGTCGTACGTCCATGCACTCTGGTTTGGAGAAATAAGCCTTCAAAGTTTGAGATGGCTGCATATTCAAATCAATCACCAACTGATTAATCTAACTGTTACCCATTGTTTGTGTGTATAATCAATGTTTCAACTTTTAAAAGTTTTCACAGATGGCTGATTTGCTGTGGAATTGAGAAACGGTTTTTGTTTTAAGAAAACCCAGCTTTCTGAAAGGAGAACTGAATGCCACAAAGTACAAATGTCGTATCTCCATATTAGGTCCTAAATCTCCATAATCTAGTCTAATTGCATGGCTAAATCACTTGCCTGCAGAGCAAAAGGTCCTCGTTGACTCAAATCCAACAGGAGGGGATATGAAACCAATAAAATCAATTTTTTCAGAGGTTCAATGGCCTTTGATACCTGGCTCACATGAAGTCAATGTCCTATGGCAGACTGATGCTGAAATTTGAGATGGCGTCTCTCAAATAACCTCACTGTGTTGCAAGGGATGTAAATCTCAACTAACGGTCATTCCAGTTGTATGGACACACTGGAGTCCACGCGTCCGTAGGCCCGTGGCTACCTGGTGAACCCAGAGCTCACTATGTTGGCACTGTGGGTTCTTATAGTTGCACTAATACATTTAATATTTCTCATTTGACCTTATTGTGATGCAACAGATTACCTACGAAACAAAATGCAACAGACAACACCATCATTTCCCTACAAACTTTTCTGTCTCGTCTAACTAAAAACTAAATGGGCAAAGGAAAAGGGGGTAGAGTAATTTCTTTCACTTTTGAGATAAAAACCGATTTTAAAGTTCGACTTTCTCCTTCCTTGCGTAGTACACGGTATTTTAAAACATTATA